>NC_040905.2:56884147-57189243 GCF_004126475.2 Phyllostomus discolor
TGTCAATGGTGGCTTGAAAACTGGTCCAGAAACTTTAGTGGAGTAGATGAAAAAAATAATGGTAGGGATATTGAATTATTTCTGCTCTTAATGAGAGATAAGAATTATTGGTTTTCTTTTACAACAACTCTTTTCTGACACATATGAAATGACAGAATCAACCAACACCTGCAGAGCGCCCACCATGAGCAGAGCTCCAACAGCTAGACGACAATGTTCGGTCATTGCTGGACTGCCTTCACGTACTTTCCCCAAATCTCCATATTATCTCTACTGTTATTTAGTTAGGATGGTTTTTTAACTACAAAAAATTAAACAACAAAAGTAAAACCATTCAAGTATTGGTTAGAGATGGCTGATTTCTGAAGGTTCTGAGTTTGAAGTCATAATTTTACAAAAAAATAGTTATTATAGTTATTAGAAAGGTTATAGAGCCAGCACCAAATAGGGGACTCTGTTTTGATGTAAATATGAGGATTCTTTAAAAGTAATATATGTCTTACTATGTGAGTCAAGGTTATTTAAGGACCTAACTGATCACCACATAAAACCATCTTTCATATCACCACTGGCACCCTTCCTTACATTCTAAGAATTACTGATCTAGGTGATCAAAATGTTTAGGACACAGGATCCATCCATTTGAAGTTTACAGTAACGCCATGCAGACATGACCAGCATAGCCGCAACTAGAGTACACGATATGTCATGAAAAAGATAAGTGACCTGAGGGAAATACACAGTGTTATAGAAGATCAATCAGTGGAAAGAAAGCATCAAAGGATCACTTGTGACTTGGAACCCAAAAATATTTAATGAAAGATATGCTGTTTGATGTAGCACTTAAAGAATTAATAAATATTATTGAATGAATAAAAGACATCCAAGTGAAAACATGATATAAGTAAAGTCCAAAAGTGGGGAGATATCTAGTATATTCAGGAAATGGTATACACTCCAATTGGGATATCAGTGAATGGGAATAGAACAGACTAGGAAGTGTGAGGCAGAATGGAAAGTGTATTATACCAACACAAATAATTTGACCCTTTGGGAAAGCAGTACAGGGTCCAAAGATTAATCTGATCATACTGTACAGGATAACTATTGATCAGAGAGACTAAAGATGGAAAGACTATTGCTGTGACCCAGAAAAGGAGCCATAAGCACCTGACCAGAGTGGTGAATAAAAACAACAATGTTAACAAGAGTAACCATGCACTGCATCCTCCCACAGCAGGCTGCTGTGCAAGTTTCTTATGTGAAATAGCATTAATATTTATAACAATTCATTGAGATATATAAACTTTTCATTCTAATTTTTCAAATGAAGAACTGATCTAAGATCACATGGCAAAACAGAGGTTTATATATAGATTACTTAATTCTAGAGGTAAAGCTTTTAACTATAATAGCATAATATGTAGGAATGTACAGAAATAGCTCATTTAGAGTTATTATGGCACCAAAGCAAGATGACTAGTGACTTATTGAATGTGATGGTTAAGGAAGAAATCAAGAGTAATTCTCAAAATTTGAGCATAGACAAATGGACTGATATTGAAAAATTAGAAAAATTAACAAAAAGGCAGCATTAATGGGACACTCAGGAAGTGACGTAAAAATACGCTGAAAATGTTAAACACTTGGAGAAGAATCAAGGTGTCAACTTCGTTGGATGTTATTTCTAAGAATCTGACCAAAAGCTGTAAATTTTTCTCTATTCTGTACATCAAATAGCTAAAAAGGTAGAATAGAATTTCACTAATTCTTTTCATCTACAACTTTAAGTACATTTCTTTAAAAAGAGATGCTCTATTTTATCTTTTAGGAAGAAGAATTGTATTTTTAATTTATTAGTAAGTTCACTGTTTTTTATAAGGTTCTTTATACTTTACAATGGCAATTATACATTCTAGTCCCTGCTCACCTTAATTAATGTCTAGTTTGTTAACAAAAGAAGTGCCTTCAGCTTTACTCTAGGGTAAGGAACAAACTAGCTCCCAACTACTGATGATGGATCAGCCTGGAGACTAATCATTAAGTGTATCTTGGCAGTATGTAAGATTAATTTGCACATAGATTATTTAGATAAAAATCATGTTTGTTCGTCTGTCTCTCTTATAATTTAAGCTCTAAAGTTCCCTCACATGCAATCAAGAAATCATGTAGTGGAGAGTAGGAACCAGAGAGACAGATGTGAGACATGGGTTCAGCTTCAGGCCACATGAGTGCTGACAAGAGTCAGCATTTTCAATGTGCCAAGCAATGTTTTAAGTGCTTTTAATATATCAGTTATGTTGATGCTTCTATATTTTTGAAAAAAATATTGTTATTGTTTGCATTACACATTTGTGAAAAATCTGAAGTGCTAAAGTATTGTTAAACTACTAAGTGGTAGAGCTGAGTTTCAAATCAGGCATGCTTTTCTAATGTCTCTTAGATTTTGTTCTGCTAAATAGCAGTACCTCACCTTAAACCATAAAAGGCTTATTTACATAAAACAAACAAAAAAAAGTTTTAGTTAAGTACCTATAAAATTCAAGCTTAAAAAGTAAGAAACTGCTGCAGAAGTAAAGTAATATTTTGTTGTGAATTATTCACTTGTTCAATTCAAGAAAATGCTATTCATAAATGAACTACCTTTCTATAGCCCTTTTTTTTTAAAGTTGTCCATTTTTCAATCCACTGAAACATGTCAATGGTATGGTTATTATGCTGAGGTAAGTAATGGAGGGAAAGATGGATGGCTTGGGGATCACAGTCTAACTTTCATCAGGATAGGATTCTTTGATTGAAAAGGTACATTTGTTTGCATCAGCTTTGTTTACTTTTTTATCACAGGAGAAATTCTTTGATGTAAGATATTCAAAGTTAAGATATGAGACAGATGAAAGTCTGAAAAGATTATAGGAAAAAGAAAAAATGTATTTTCCTGGAACCAACATACACAGACAACACTTTCTCCAGGATGAAATAGGAAAAGAGCCCACCTCTTACCTCTCACAACTGCTTTTCCACATGCTTCCATTGGTACGAGGGGGCTGCTTGGGGGTTTCAGGAAGCAAAAACTTACTATCCAGAAGCTGAACACATTTGAAAACTAATGGATTTCTGGAAATATTGGATGACTTCTGTCCCTCCCTTTTGGCAAGCTCAACACAGAGCATAAAGGCCTAGGAGGGAAACAACTGGATTATCAAACCTCATTTCTCAAAGTTGTCAATCGAGATTGTATGTTGGGCCCTGGCTGGTGTGGCTCAGTTTGTTGGGGCATTTTCCAGTAAATTGAAAGATCACAGGTTTGATTCCCAGTCCGAGCACAATCCTAGCTTATGGGTTTTGGCTCTAATCAGGGCACATATGAGAGGCAACAGATCAATCTTTCTCTCTCACATTGATGTTTCTCTCCTCTCTCTCCCTCCCTTCCCATCTCTGTAAAGTCAGTAAGCATGGCACAGGGTGGGCATAAAGGAAAGTTTATATATTATTAATGTTACAAAAAATAGTTATTCAGTGATTGCTATTAGTTGCCACCCAAACTTCCCACATCACAGGAATGAGAACAAATACTTTTAAAGGTCTGGGAGGCAAATATTAAGTGGTAATTAAACCACTAATTCTAATGTGTAAAAATGGTAAAAGGTGGTAGTTTTAACCAATTATCTAATAAATCCAATAGATTTGGATGAGTATATTAATCAGTTAGCCAGTTAGTAGTCTAATGGCTTGATGATAAAGATATTTTATGTAATCCCTTATCAAACTCAAAGCAAAAATGTCAATGTACTGGGATGACTCTAAATATGTATCCTTTTTATAAAAAAAGAAACAAACCATTTAATCCAAAGTAAATAACTGAGATTTTAAATGGACCTTTCATAAATGCTGATGACATCCTTATGCATAAACAATCATCCCATGAGGTACAAGAATTACAGCAATTACAAGAACACTTATAATATCATTTATAGGTTATAGAAAAATAAAAAAATCAAGAGAAATAGGTGCCCCGCTTTTCCCTTTTTTTAATAAGTATGTTTTTGTTTGTTTGTTTGTTCCAAGCCTTGTTTGCTCAGATTATCCTGATGAGAAGAATGGAAATATTTGAGGGAAAAGTCATTCTGACAGTTTGCAAAGTAGATGGAAATGCAGAGAGTATCAATGACAACAAATCTCACATTTGTTACACTGACTAACTCAAAAAGTAGCAGTTGGGTGGTTTACAATTAGTCAAAACCATCTTATTTTAATCAACAGGTCATGACCTTTTTGATACTGGAATTGTTCTTGTTCAAGCATCCTACATGATGTGAAGTGTTAGAAGGCAATGATAAATGCAATCTTACCAATATTAGCCTTTTCTGTGACTAGTAATGATTGATTTTCTTTGTGCAAAATTGTCAAAATGCCTGTGTATTAGATTTTAATGTGTCTGTATTTTAAAGGGAGGCTTAATGTGTACATTTCTTAAATTCTTATTTTCCCTCAACATAATTAATTTTGTGGACATTTGTCACCACATCTTGTTACTTAACACAGAGTTGCTGAGGTTGTTCTAATTCATGGTATAATCCAGCAGGAAACAGTTCAACCTTTCATGTGATATATGAGAGGCTGTTTTTATAAACAATATAAGCATGCAAATAGATGAATCAAATTTCCAACTTTTAAAAGGCAGAAAATTCCTTTATTATTTCAAAGAGGCTGATAGTATATAAGTTATGTCCAATTGTGGCTTGTGCAGTAAGCTCTGCCTCATGAAATTTCTATCTAGCATGTCAGAGATAGATCCTTATTTACAACCTCTTATTACGTGAAAACTTTATTCTTTTATTTTCATCTTTTTACCATATCAATAGAGCAGGCTAAAATTATTCTCTTTCTACTTGTAGTAAAAAAAAAAGAAGTAACAGCTTACATTAATGATGAAGCTAAAATTATTTGAATTACAAACTGTATATAAAGATGGACTAGTAGATTTATCTTTTAGTGAATGATGTCCAGTCAATCAATGTTAAAGATACTATAGCAACTGGTCCAAACTGATAATCTCATTGCATAAAGCCACTTTCCCTTTTAAACAAATAGGTCAGCTATAATTTGCTTTTATATATCAACACAACACTACCTTTCTAAAAATGTTATAAAAATAATTATAGGTAATGTTTTGTTCCTAATGTGGCTGATAAACTATATCATTCCATTTATTATATACTGATTTTTAAGATATTTCTTGGAAATATTCTGCACACTGACAAGAATAAAATGCAAACACTTTGGTTCAAGGAAAGAAAAATGGTAACTAGAAGATATTTGAATACAGCAAAACTTCTCTCTTCACACCATACATAATTAATCAGCTTGATTACCTTCAAAGCACCAAGGAATAATACTCGAGAGGTCCAGAGAAGAGTAACTGCTTCATACCCCACTCCTATTTTGCTTGTTTATCTGGGTCCCATACTACTTAAATATTAATATAGATTTCAGGGGTTCCATAGCAACTCTAATGAAATGCAAAAGATAATCAAGACATCATCTAGAAGAAAACTGAGCTAAAGTGCTTTATGGTCTTACTTGACTAGATCTGATACTTTTGTTTTCTGCATTCCAATTGGCTGCATTAACCCTGCTGTATGTATGTGTGTGTGTGTGTGTACCCATGTCCTTGCACACTAGCATACATTAAAGGAAGGATAAGAGGGGAAGATAACTTTATTCTTGGTGTGTACAGCATACAGGGTTATCAACTTGTGAAACTAATGTTTCATAGG
The DNA here is from genome assembly GCF_004126475.2 of Phyllostomus discolor. Lineage (NCBI taxonomy): Eukaryota > Metazoa > Chordata > Mammalia > Chiroptera > Phyllostomidae > Phyllostomus > Phyllostomus discolor. The sequence continues at coordinate 56,889,925 of NC_040905.2, forward strand.
CCCTTGAAATTGGAATTTTCCACACATAAGTATCCTTTTACACAGCATCAAATGTTGGTGTATCAGAGTAAGCTTGAAGGTTTGGCTTTTGGTGTAAAGAAAATGCAAAAGTTGGATATTCTGGCAAGAGTAAGGCAAACCCTCCCCTTTCCTTTCTCTTCAAAGATTTTCTTTAGAGCCTCCTTTTATGGCTGAAGATTTGCTCAACATTTTACAATTAATGATTTGGCAGGGCTAGTTCCAATGTAGAGGGAGTAATTGTTAGACAAGAGTTAAGCTGAAGCACAGACTTCAGAGACTTGTAGATTTCAGGAAAATAGATCCTTCGCTTGGAATCTTTTGCATATCCATTATCCAAGTTGTTTTTGTTTTCCCCGCCTTTGGCTGGCTTTGATAGGTGTAGAGCTAAAGCCATACAAAGAGTAGATAAATTAAAATTTTGACAGTTAGTCTAAAGGGCTTTCTGATCTGAGAAAAGGTCTACACTATTTCCAGGAGAGAATACAACTTCAAAGCCAAGCTCTTTGGTTAAAGAAGATTTAGGCTAAAAGACTGGAAAAAAAAAATTACCCTCTACAGATAATTGAGTATGGCTAATTCATCCCCTTGGCCATATTAGTGTTAGTGATAAATTGCTCATTACTCAATGACAGAGACAGTTAGGATTAACAGTGACACTGATAGGAATAAATGAGTTAGCAAAGCCACTATTGATTAGATAGCTAGGGCCAGTTGCTGGGGAGCTCCAATCTTGTTCAGATTCAGTATGGACTCAGGGGTATGACACGTGGAACTTTGGCTTCCTGTGCATGATCTTTGACAAACATAGCCACTTTTTTTGCCCCTTTTGGGTAATGTAGTATTTCTGACCTCTTTATTCATGTGTCTTTCTCGCAACAGTTCAGCTCTTCCTTCTGTAGCTCATGAGAGAAGAGATATCCCAGATGTAGGACAGAGAATGGCGGCACTTGCATTCATTCAGACATCTAGCAAAAACTGTGAATAGTCAGTGGCTTCTCCTGTTATTACCATGAAACCAGAAAAACAAGGTTTGGCTCTTATCCAGGAAATGTTTGCAGTGTCAAGCCTAGGAAATTGGCTTGGTCAGGGGGAATAATTTGTAGTCTTACCACTGGGACAGGGAGTGTCTGTCCACTCTGACTCCCTTTCCTACTTTCTCATTCCCTTAGACTTTCCACCATTTTTTATGTAAAGAGGGATTATGTTGTGGGTGCCTGTGGGTCTGCTTCCAATGTAGTAATAAAAATCTCCTTCCCCCATTTCACTGGAATATTGAGGAACATTGCATTGAACTAACGGGCTTACTAATTTCATCCTCCTAAAAGCTCCCCTGGTAAAACTTGACCATGTTCCCTGCAGGTACGGAGGGACCATTAATCAAATACTGGTGTACAAAACACCATTCCATGTTGGACCCAGGGGTGCCAAGGCTGAATCCAACCTTCAAATTTCTGTGTATTATTCAGCAAATCTATGATCTTCTCAAAAAACTCTACTACCAAATAGAGCAGTGCCCATCACTCAGGAAAATTCCAGGCCAATTCATTCCCATAGCCTACTAGAAAAACACTGTATATGTATTTCTATCATTGCCTTTGCAATGTCATATTGTAACAGTCCTCTCTATCTGTTATTCCTCTCTGACCTCCTTGAAAACAGAAACTGAGCCTTGCATTTTATATTTTTGTTTCTGTGTGTGTACAGTTAGAATTCATCAATTGAAAATTTGGAAGTAGAGGGTAGACCCCAGTGTCATTGTTCTGCCTTTAATGCAAAATAACTCTTAATTAATGGCTTAAACCATTCTAATAAAGTTTGCACTAACTTTTTATTTTTACAAAACATTATTCACAAGTGATACATTTTAATAATTGAATTGGACCCCTATATTTTAGTATCCTTTATTTCCTATTCTTGCAGAATTCATAGAAATAAAAATAGCAATTACAGCTAATATTTATTTAGCACTTGTTGTATACCAGGCAGTGTTCTATGTGTTTTACACATATAAATTTTTTACATCAAACAGTTTATGGAGTGGCTTCATATATTTTTATTTTATAGAATAAAAGTTCTGCAGGATCCACTACATTTACAATTTTGGTATTTTTTGACCAATACTGTAGCTTTGAAGTTTCCTTCACTGTATCCAAACCTTATTTTCCTGAATATAGGTCTTTGACCTCTCTTTTCTTAGAAAACATGCAATTGTGAATTCTTCCTCTATCCCCCTGAAATGTAACTCTTCTCAGCTTCTTGCCAGTTTTACAACCACAAGAGTATTTTTCTCAACCTGGGAGCCATCTTTTCGAAATAACTGTTGGATTCAACAGTTATTGAAGAAATTGGATTCAACTAAGTCTGAAATAAAAGGTGGGAGAGTTTTTAAATGCTGAGGTGAGCTAATGGAAACAGTACTGGAGGAGGTGAGAAGATAGTTCAATGTGATTAGAGTATCTCTGTTTACAAACTCCTGTTTATGAAGATAGACTCCTCTCCTCTCATAGAGTCTGGGAGATGGGATGCAATATTTCTTGGCAATTACCTGTACTTTGTCCTGTTTTATGCACACCCATGTTTTTAGCCCAAACTTTTAGGAAAAAAGTATTTTTTCATTACCATTTCCCCCCTTATACCACCCTCACTTCTGCCATCACCATGTTGTAGTCCATGTCCATGAGTCTTTTTTGTTTTTGCTCGATCTCTTCACTCCTTAACTCTCCCACATAGCTGTCATCCTGCTCTCCATCTCTGAGTTGCCTTTATTTTGCTTGTTAGTTCAGTTTATTCCTTAGATTCCACATATGAGTGAGATCATATACTATTTTTTTTCTCTGACTGGCTTATTTCAGTTAGCATAATATTCTCCAGGACCATCCATTCTGTTACAAAGGGCTCAATTTTCTTTTGTTTCTGTTGTGTTATGTTTTGCTTTGTTATGGCCTAGTAGTATTTCATTGCGTAAATGCACTGTAGGTGTTTCCACTCATCTACTGATGAATACTTGGGCTGTTTCCATACCTTGGTGAGTATATATAATACTGCAGTGAACATAGGGGTGCTTATGTTCTTACAAATTAGTGTTTTGGGCTTCTTCAGATATAGTCCCAGAAGTGGAATCACTAGGTTAAAAGGCAGATTCATTTTTAATTTTTTGAGGTATCTCCATTATGTTTTCCACAGTGGCTGCACCAATCTGCATTCCCACCAACAGTGCAGAAGAGTTCCCCTTTCTCTACGTCCTCACTAACTCTTGCTGTTTGCTGATTTATTGATGATGGCCATTCTGCCCAGTTGAGGTGATGTCTCATTGTGGTTTTAATTTGCATTTCTCTGATAATTAGTGATATTGAGCATCCTTTCATATGTCTGTCTATTAGGCATCTGTATGTCCTCTTTGAAGAAGTGTCTATGTAGGTCCTCGGTCCATTTCTAATTGAATTGTAAGACCATAGTAGTCAAAGTATCATGGTACAGGCATAAAAACAGACACATATCAATAGAGAGCTCAGAAATAACCCCACACCTTTATAGTCAATTAACATTTGGCAGAGGAAGCAAGCACATACAATGGACTAAAGACAGTTTATTCAATGAATGGTGGTGGGAAAATTGGACAGATACATACAAAAAAAAATGAAACTGGATCACTTTCTTACACCACATATAAGAATAAATTCAAAATGGATTAAAGATTAAAAGTTAGACCTGAAACCATAAAAATCCTAGAAGAAAACATAGGCAGTAAAATCTTGGACATTGCTCATGAGAATATTTTATCTGATATTTCTACTCAAGCAAGGGAAACAAGAGAAAAAATAAGTAAATAGGACTTCATCAAACTAAAATGTTTTTGCATAGCAAAGCAAATCAACAAAATAAAAAGACAACCCACAGAATGAGAGAACATATTTGCTGATATAGCTGATAAGGGGTTAATATCCAAAATTTATAAGGAACTTATAAAACTCATTTTCTTTTCCAAATCATTTCAACTAACTTCATAGGATACAATTTTGCCCAATGCAATTTTACCCTTCTTCAGGCTTTGTTTTTCTTTTTTTCTCTTAGAATGTTCCACTATAACCACTTAAACTTTCTCTACCCTCCATAAATGTATTTCCTATATTCTTATTCATATGAACTTAGTTTTTGTTCTGAAATTTATCAAAGTGAAGTAGACAAAAGGAAAAAAGAAAGAAATTTTAAAACCAAAAGTTTCCTAAAGCTTTACATTGCATACAAAACTGATGTATAGATTGCATTTATTTTACTATTTCAGAATAATTTTTGAGGATAAACCTCCAGAAAGATTTCCATCTCACGGAGGCAAGAGATAATGAGAGTTAATCTGATGTTCAACAAGAGGGAGAAGGATGGGTGAAGGCTCGTGAGATGCCCATTGCTACCACAGAGGCCTTTCCTACAACAGGGGCAGACATGCTGCTGACCCTTTTCTCTCATAGTGCCTGTATCCTGCAAACATCTTGTGTTCCTAGAGAAACCCTGGTATTCATGACATTATTAACAATAATACTAGATTTAAGAAACCAGTGATTCCCCTGCCTCTCCCACATGAGAAGAAGGCAGTCCTAATTATCTAGCACTAGGAAGTGTGGTGCCAGTGTGGATTTATGTTCCCTTCTAAACTATACTAGAGCATCACAATTGATTTTCTTTTTCCAATTCTAATTTTTCAGACTTATTAAAATGCCTCTAAACCAAACTGCTTTAAAAGAAATAATACTGGCTTTCTTCCACTATTCCTTTCTTTTTTCTCTTGTCTCCTTCCTACTAAATCAAATTAATCTGCCTTAAAAATAGAAAAGATAAGTGATTATATAATCTTCTAAGGGAGGCAGGGAGCTGTGGGATGTGAGGCACAGATGAAATGTTCACACATCGGGCATATTTAGACAATACGCATGCCAGTCCAAGCCTTTTGTGGCCCAGTACTGTGGGAATCAGCAAATAGGGTTGGGAGAGCCTCCCTTTCTGGGACCCCTAGTGATATAGAGTGCCTTCTGAGGGAAAGAAAATTCTTCCACAAGCTGAGGGAAAATGTTAAGATGCCGCTCAGAGCTCATGTTGCTCTGAATTACATCCTGGAGGCAGTGAAGAGCCCTGTGACTTAATCCTGACACAAGAGAGGAAGGGGATACTTTTGATCAGCTCAGCTGGCACTGTCATTGTGCCTTTAAAAACCTGGTTTGAGTCTTGTTCTTAATTTATATGGAAAACACACACACCCAACTCAATGAGAAAGAACTTTAGTCATTTTAGGTAAATAGCAGAGCTTCACTGTAACAGAAGCAGAAGCTCCTCAGCCCTCAACTTCATTCCCTAAAAAACAAGCTCCAGCCCTGCCAACCCCCCAAAAGACAAGTTGTTGTCCAAAGAAAAGTCACCTAAGGGTAAGGATGATACTATGGGGAACAGAGTTATTTTTAGGAGCCACCCACATTTGCATTTCTAAACTATTAGGACATGAAAGGAAGTTTTTAAAATGCATATACATATATACATGTTTTATAATCTAATTTGGGGTCACAGCTGTAATTGCAAAAGCCTTGGATTGTGTGTCATGCTGGAATAATGTCGTGTTAGTGAATGTAAAGCAGTCAGCATTACTTTACGCCTCATTGCATCCTAAGTGTGATGCTATTTCAATACAACACCTACCACTTTTAAGTCTTTATGCTTAAGTATGTCTTGCTGGATGAAATCAAGCTACAAATTGGATGAAATTGGGTCCTCCCAGTTGATTCTACTGCTAGAAGCTCCAAAATCCAATTGTTTTCTAAGTCCAATTCCATGAATTCAGAATTCAAATTATCATGATTTCTTGCACTGCAAAATAAATACAAAAGCTCAACTTGCTGCAGAGATGAAAAGCTGATTTTTGGCCACAAAAATAAAGCTAACTTTTTTTTCACACAAGCATTAAAAACCGCTTAGAAATGGAGCAAGAAATGCTACAGAAAACATAACCTGCAGAAATTTGAGACATAATATATCCATTGCTTAAGCAAAAAACGGTCCTCGATTCAAACAATTCTGTCCAAAATATTTCACAAAAAAACTGCTGTGCTTAGTTTCCTTTAGTCCTTAAATGGTAGCTCAAGTCATTCCACTGCAGCAAATTTATTTATTTTTAAAGACAATATTCAGTCACGATGTCCCTCCATCTGGTAATTAAAGACACATCTGAAAAGATGGCCATGTTCATAAAACTGACTACTCCACCCTCACATGACCTGTTTCAGTAAATTGCACAAAGCATGGTGAGGGGTCACCGAGATTGTCACTATAGCAGAGAGAATTAAATTGAACCTACCCAGAATTGAATCTAGGTTTGAAATAGCAAGTATTAATGCTGAATTTGAAAATCCTTAAATTAATTTTCCAAAATCCTTTTCAGTGTAGAAACAAAGGTTCTTCAAAACAATACTGTTTTGTCTTGCAATACTTTTGGGGGACAACTCTAAACAAATTGCTAAAAAGTAGTCAGTAGTTCTTATTCCATACACATATTTCAATTTTTTAAAATGAAGGTTGTATTTTTAAGAGAATAATACCTAACTATATATTATATAGTTTTATATATATATATATATATATATATATATATATTTGTGTATATATATGTAATTCAATATATATATAGTTCTATCCATGGGTGGATATTGTACTCACTTATACAAATACATGTTTGATCCTAGTCATCAAAAATAATTAAACTTGCCAATAGCTGCCTTAAGGGAAAACTAGACTAAAATATAGCATTATAAGTGGATACATTTGTATTTGTTTTCAACAAAAGAGAAAGTATACTGATAATTTCGTAGGCAAAAGCATTCTGTTACCTGAGAGGAGCACTATGTGGGGATTACCTGGTCTCAGTTCAGGAACTAGGACCCCCTGACAGAGGTGTCAGCCCTCTAAGGAAGACCTAATAAATAATTCAGACCATGTGATCTTGGGAAAATTAGACTGAGTTCGATTTTGACTATAGGAAGAAGCAGAGTTATTGACACTAGATAACAATAATTTAAAATAACAATAACCACCAATGGCTTTGGGACACTGAAGAGGTAAAACACAGAGGAAAACCACAGGCACAGATAAGGTTGGGTGTAAGCACTGACAAAACTCAGCCCCCCCACCCGCCCACATCCCCAAGAGCAATTCTAGCTGATGTTTGGAATCATGGAAGCAGTTTACGATTCCTCCCTCTGGGCAGCTCTGATTTCTGTTCACATACTATTCCTAGCAGTGTAGCTCCTCTCCTCTGCTCTCTGTCACTAGTGCCTCCTTAGCTTGGTTGCTAATATGACGACCTTTGGTCAGTAATCTAGTGGCTTTTCCCCTGTCTTATACTTACCTACTGCAGTCACTGCTGCCGCCAAGCTTGTAACCTAGACACCTCCACAACTCAATGGGATAGACTGTCTTCACGGCTCCACTGACTGACTTGAAGTATGTAGTCAAGACAACTAACATGAACTATTGGCTTCCTCTGCCAAACCGTCAACTTCCATCTGCCCCCACAACCAAAAAAAAAAAACTTAGGAAAATGATAGGTGTAAGAGGAAATTATAATTCAATGAGTTGGAGATGTAGGAGGATGGGAAGAAGAGAGAGAGAAAGACCACGAGAGAGAGGGAGGGTGGGGAAGGTGTTCATATTTCTATGGACAATTATTCAAAGAGTTGATAGTTTATTCATTCAGGGATTCATTATTTGCAAATTTCCCTGCTGTTCCCCCAAATCAATTCTCATAACACATTCATAGTCAATTGTGATCATTTGTAGTGTGATTAAAATTTAGAATCTACTGACGGGCTGAGGTCCAATAAGGCAACACTCAGCCTTCTTGTTTTAGCTCACACCGTAAACAAATGTTTCTTTTATAGCCTATTTAGTGCCACCTTTTTTCATATTTTTGTGCTTTTTTGGTGATTTTGCTGCTTTAAAAAGCCCCCAAGTGTAGTGCTAAAGGGCTGTCTGGTGTTCCTAAGTGCAGGAAGACTGTGAGAGCCTTGCAGGGATAAGCTTCATTCAGGCATGAGGTACAGTGTTACTTTTAATTAAATGATAATAAAAAGAGCACATGCCAAAACATGTGAAATGTAACCAAAAAAAGTCCATTGAGTAAAAAGCATAGTTTTGAATACATATATCTAGAAGTTAAAATAAAACTAGTGCTTAATGACAATTTGAAGGAAACTTTAATATCAAGGATGCAAATATGGTCTGAATAAATGGAGAGGAATTTTATTCTTTTGAATAGAACAACTCACTTTTATAAAAATGTTAGTTTTCTCTAACATATAAATTCAATATAATCCCACTCTTATTTTCAGCTAGATGTTTTGATAAATACACTTAAAATTAACATAGAAAAATCAAGACCACAAATACCTCTTAGACAAACAAGAAAAAGGAAATAATGAAGGGAGACTTGCCCAACCAGATATGAAGATAAAGTAGGAGGTCATTGGAATAAAGGTCGTGCATTAGCACAAGAACAGACAAACAGACAATGGATCATTCAGAGATAAACAAATGTATATCTTGGAACTTAACATAGATTTGACCCAAAATGGAAAGGTTGGTTTGTTCTTAAATGCTGTTGGGTATAGAAGTTCATTTCATGGAGCAAATAAAACTATAAATCTGACTTACAACACTCTACAAAGTTAGACTGTAGATGGATTAAAAACCTCTCAAGTTAATGGGAAAAAAAATGTACAAAAATATCTCTGTAAAGGAGATGGGCAAAAAATAAACATTTTAAACAAAAGTTAAAAAGCAGATCATATGCCAAATAACTATGAATGGGGGAAAATAAGACATATGATAGATTGAGGGAAGATAATTGCAATGTTTAAAAATAATAAGTATTGAAACCAACAAGAATAAAGATAGGGACTTTAACAGAAAAATAAATACAAGTAAATGATAAGCAGTTTACTGAATAGGAAATTTAAAAACCAAAACACTAACAAACATAGGAATTCACACACATTTATTAGTAACTAGAAAATGAAAGTTAAAACAATACAATTTCAACAAGCTATCCCCTTAAACTGGCAAATATTAGAAACCCAGACAACACCAAAAGTTGTTGAGGGTGTGAGGTTATAGAAACCCTCATGCAGCTAAAAGCAGACTTTAGCTGCTTTTTAATCAAATTTGTTATATTTACAGTCCCTGATCCAGCAATCCCCAATGTCTTTACATGGCATTGAGAAAGCTTATCAACCATTATATTGTGTGCCAGTGTGTCAGACAGTCAGCACACCCATCACTGAGAGAGCAGACTGCTTAATTTAGGTAAATGTGCACTCCAAAGTTCTATGAAGCAGGCAGGTGCCACAGACTAAATATTTTAACCATTCACACAGAACTTTTTAGAACACAGTATTGAACAGGAAAAGGATAAAAAATATATGCAGTACCACCTGGCTGGCATAGCTCAGTGGATTGAGCACGGGCTGGGAACCAAAGTGTCCCAGGTTCGATTCCCAGCCAGGGTACATTCCTGGGTTGCAGGCCATAACCCCCAGCAACCGCACATTGATGTTTCTCTCCCTCTCTCTCCTTCTCTCTCCTTCTCTCTCCCTCTCTCTCTCCCTCTCTCTCTCCCTCTCCCTCTCTCTCCCCCTCCCTCCCTCCCTTCCCTCTCTAAAAATAAATAAAATCCTTAAAAAAAAATGCAATACCAAACTCATATATTAAAAATGCATGTAGACCAAACAATACATATTTGCATGGACCGATGCTATGAACTAGATAATATGATTCATTTGGTCCTCTGCAACTGATTTGCACATAGTTAAGTAATTTTAAAAATAACATTAGAAACAGTAATGTCATTATAGACCTTCATCCCTGAAGAGATGGCATCTGAGTGAGCCAGAAAGTTATTTATTAAAAGAACATGCGGTCAAAGAAAATCGCTCATTATGTCTCATAGATCAGACTCTAATGGAAGTATTTAGTCCAGATCTGAGGCTCCCGCTTTAAGCAGAATCTTGATGAATGGGAAGCACTTTTGCAAAAGAACTTGGTGGGCGAGAGGATTACAAATCACCTGATATGAAGAACAGGGAGGTAAAATGAAACTATTTTACCTGGAATCACAGAGAGTACATGTACAGTAGTTATCCCCTTCCTCATAGGGGACACATTCCAAGACCCCCATTGGATGTTGGAAAGCATAGACAGTACTGATCACTATATATGTTGTTTTTTCCTATGTATAAATACCTATGGTAAAGTTTAATCTATAAATTAGGCACAATTAGAGATTAACAATAATGACCAATAATAAAATAGAACAATTTTACCAATATACTGTAATAAAAGTTATGTGAACGTGGTCTCTCTCAAAATACCTTATTGTATGGTACTCACCCTTCTTGTGGCGATGTGAGCTGATAAAAGGCCTATGGGATGAGAAGAAATGAGGTGAATGGTATAACATTGTGACTTCAAGCTAGGTTACTACTGGCCTCCAAAAGATTCAGCAGAAGGAGGATCAAATCTAGCACAAATTTCTTTTTCCTTCACAATTTCACAGATATATGATTCATTCTTACCATAGATCTTAGCAATCTCAGCATATGATTTTTTATTTACATATTAAGCAAAAATTTTCACCTTTTCACTTGAAGAACCACTTGGACACATCCAAACTGTTAGTGTCATAACTCTTGCTCTTTTGGGCTATTATTAGGTAAAATAAGTCACTTGAACACAAGCACTGTGATTCTGTCACAGTGCGTCTGATAATTAAGACGGCTGCTAAGTGACTAATGGGCCACAAGTGTGTTCAGGCTGCAGACGCGGGGGCTCATTCACATCAGGGCAGGAGGGCACAAGATTACACCTCACTACTCAGTACAGGGAGCAAAACTTATGAATTGTTTATTTCTGCAATTTTCCGCTTAATATCTTCAGACTGTAGTTTACCACAGGTAACTGAAATCTCAGAAAGCAAAACTGCAGATACAGGTGAACTGCTGTATCTCTCTTCAATTAATTCATGAGTTCTCATGTAGAAGAGTGGTAAGACCTTGCGTATTGCTTGGGAGTGGCGGTGGTAAAAGCAGCAGGTGGACCCTATAGACAAGTAGATTTCAGACAAGGAAAAAAGGGAAATTTCTAAAAGTCAGAAAAGTACAAAATGGACATTATTACAGCATTTTTCAAGCAGAAGGTATATATCTTTTGTCAGGAAGGCAGACAGAGTCTGGTCTTCAAACAGGGTGCAAAGGAATTGGCCTATAATATCCCTTCTGCTGTTTAAAATTTTATAAATCTATAGATTTTTTTAAAAGTCAATGCAAAGAAAAGCTAAATTTTAAGAAATTTGTTTTCTTTTCCTCAATTTTGGGGCAAGCAATGAGTCTAGTGACTAAATAAGTTATTGAATTTTTAAAAAAGAATAATGTTAGGATTTTCTCTCTGGAATATTTGTAACAGTGGTATGTCATTCATCAGTTCACACTGAAGTTAGTAAGGAGACACCCAGGTGGTTTCAGGTGTTTACTCAGACATCAATCTATTTTCATACCTATGATTAGAAGCTCTCCACAGCCGTGATCATGTACCACAGGCATCTGTTTTTCTCCATTGGGTTTGGAAGAACAACTTCAGGGGGTGAAATAATCGGAGGTGGAAACTCCCCATATGATGCTGAATTCTGTAAGAAAATCCACTATCAGTCTTGCAGCAGGAGTTCCCTCAGAAATTATATTATTGCTAGCACCACTAGCATTTGAGCTATTCTAATGGTATATTATCACACATTACCTGCAAGTTAAATCATTTTTTTTCCCTTCTTTCAAGTCTTACCTCTATTTTTCTTTCCTCTCCTCAGTCAAACTCAAACTGGACCTTAAGGTATCTAAGGCACTCTTGGAAGCAATTATACCAGGCTGAAATGGCAAAATTTTTAAACTAGATTTTCTAAATACAGTGAGCAATAGTGAACTTCATGTCTCAATCTGTGTGCTTTATAAAAGGTATTCTAATCCATTCTTATTTAGTACTAATGTGCTTATTCAATGAAAATATAACTTCAAAACCAGAAACCCTCTTCTTTCTCCATTTAGTGATCATTCAAAAACATTGAATTATGCTTAATTCTTTTTCACTCCGGGTATAATATAGTTCTATAGAGACACTTCTCATTTTACTAAAGGCAATGACAAGATCAAAAACTTATCTGTTGAGGATTATGAAAAGAAGAAAATAATGATATCACTAACATGAGATTTATAATGTCAAACACCCAAGCTGAGCACACGTTGGGGAACTCAGACTGTTCCAGGGTAACCAGCAGAAAGCTGTGCTCATGAGCAGCGGTCAGCAAACAACAGATCTCAGCACACACCCAACCCACCACCTGTTTTAATTAATAAGTACTGTTGGAACACAGCCGCCCCCTTTCATTTACATGTTGTCTGTGGCGGTTCTCACACTATAAAGTCATTGAGTAGTTGTACTTGAGATCATATTGACTGTAAAACCTAAAATATTTAATATCTGGCCCTTACAGAAACACTTTTTCAACCTCTGCCCTAGATCTTCTGAAGTCCTATGAAGCAGACTTTGAGATCCTTAGCTAACCCTCAAGTAATAAGCCTGAATTTAGGTAAATAAAATGTGCCACAAAACTGGATGGAGAAGAAAGATACCACACCAGGACAGGGAACTTATTTACAAAAAGTATTATTGGGGATTTTATTAATTCATTAGACATGTATGTATCAAGGGCCTAATTTGTGTTAGTCACCTGCCAGGACCTGGGGACACAAATGAGACCAAAGGAGATGTAATTCATATCTTCCTATCTCCTCGTATTGGATTCACATATGAAATCAACTCAAATACAAATAAAACTACAAACTGGAGTGTTATTACTTACCACAGGGTGCTAGGAGAAATAAAAGTAATGAGTTTAAGGTGGGCCTCTGAAACATGACATTGGCTGGGGTAACTGTGATAGTTCATGGTCCCACTTACAGTGATTGGTACAGGAATTGTTCTATGTCTGTAGCCTAAACAATTACAAGCATTCCTCAGTACTTACTTTCAGTGGAGAGAAGTTCTCTTTCCTCTTTCCTCTTTGGTCATGATGCAGTAGAGATGTCAGTCCAAAGCTGCAAAGGATTTTAATTCTCCTTCATGAGAGCTTGGAGAGAGTAATGGACAGGCAAAAACAGATGCACATATAGAGAGAGACAGGGAGTAGGCTCATGGCATTTGAGATCCTGGATTCAATTGTCCTTGGAGTGAAAAGTAAATGAGAAATGATCAGATAAAAAGGGTTTTCTATGTAATATCCCAGGATATCTACTCCAAACTCTCAGAAAAAAAGAAATTATTCTTTTGAAATTGAGCTTTCCTTGAAATCAGAAAAAAGACAAACAGCTACTGATATTGTTTGGCAAATGTAATTGGGAACAAGGATGTGTATGCGTGTGGGGGGAGAGGTATTTAGGAAAAGAAAAATGGAAGTAAAATGTAGTAAAAATTCAAGTAGCAGTTAAGTGAATGAAACCTGCCTTTTAACATGGCACTGTTAGAATCACTTAGAAGTTAAAGATCACATGAACACACATGGAACCATGGACGTTTCTATTGTTGTGTATGTACCATTGGATTCCACAACCCCCCACTGTTCTAGTTTCCCTTACGTTTTTTCAACACTTCTCCATTTTTTTATGAACTAATTCTTTTGTGTGCAGACACTTAATTTGGGGGTTCCTCAGACTGGGTCCTAAGTTCCTTTACTCCCACTCAGCAAAAATTTCCCCATCTATAATATTAATTACCCTCAATAAATTCAGGATTCCAAAATTAATATCCTCATGTCACAGCACTTTTCTAATTCCAGGCACATGCATCTGTTACCCTATCAAGAAAGAATTTTCTCTTGTGGGCCTTAAATGAACCTCAAACTCATCAGATAAATCAAGGACTCATGAATGCCTCCTCTAAAATTTCAGTTCTTCCTATCCCAGTAAATGACACCAACATGGTTGAAGCCAGAAATCTACAAGCCATTATTTTTACTACTCTTGCTTTCATTCCCAACATTCAATCTATTGTAAATCCTGTGAATTTAAAATAGTCGTTCTTAAAATGTAGTCTCCTGGCCAGTAGCATAAACATCATCTGGAAACTTGTTAGAAATGTAAATTCTCATGGCTCACTCTAGACCTTCTAAATTAGAAACTGACTTTAGGGCTTGACAATCTGTAATGCATGCTGAAGTTTGAGAACTTCCGGTTTAACTTTTTGAACAACTCTGTAATTTATTAACTTTCCTCAATCTCTACCACTGAGGCAGGATAGCAAAAAACTAGGAAAATTTCCTGGCAAGTGGAATGGGGAAACTGAGACAGATAGCTGAACAAACTGACTGAGCAATGTATAGTCAGACACAGAAACTCACCAGGGTGGAAAGCCCCAGGTGCCTAGCAATAGGCAAAGTTGATGCCAGACCTCACCTGATAGGTGGCCTTTCCTCCCCTGGCAAATCACTAGTCACGGGGTTCAGACCCTCTCCTGACTCTCCCCTCTAGAGGTAACATCTAGGCTTTGGTTGTATTTCAACTCCAGACCCAGAAAAGCAGCAAAACCAGGCAGGCAATGCCAGGACCAGCTGTAATGACCAATGATCCCCCACCATGGCACTGACCAATCAGTACAGACCACAACCCTAAAAGAGCACAGCTGGAAATGCTGATGAATATTCTTTTGAGATCCTGCCCTGAGACCTCTCATAAAATTCCCACTTTGGAAAGCAGATAAAACCTCTCAAGACAAAGAAGCTAACTCATGCTCTCCTTGGGGCACATCTACTCTAATCTCTTTTTCAAGTGAATTTTCTTTCTCCTAAACTGTGAGTCCCTATGAGACTTGCAACAATGGGGAGCAATGGGCAGTGGCAGTTCATCCCAGGCTAACCAACCCCCTGAACCTGTCTCCAAGGCCTCCCGTTCTCTGACTTTTCAGGGAGCTGACAGCAGCCCCACCTCGTCTCACTTCTTTCCCATAACTTGTCTAGAGAGCCCAAGCAGCCCCACCTAGCCTCTCTCCTGTGCTGCTGCTATCTGAGGCCCTTCCTTGTTTCACTGTCTCCAGCTTTAGTAAATGTACTCTCAAAATCACCTGGACTCCTGATGTGAAATCTTTCCTACAGGAAGTCAAACACTACCAGCTGGCCTGAGGCAGATACACTCTTGGTCTGGACCCTTTTCCAGGAATACTACCATTTACCTAGTCAAAATGCTACCATCCCTAGTCAGGACTCTGTAGTAGTCTTGTTACCATAAAACAGTCAGTCAGAGCAACAGGGAATCTGCCCCTTTGGCCAAGATGACAGGGGAAGGTTCTTAACACTGAGTGAAGCTCAGAGAACCTCCCCTCCTCTGGTACTAGATTGGGGGTGGGACTAGAAGAAAGTTGGGACATGTACCCTAGAAGTCAAAATGGAAGAGGGGCACTGCACCCAAGAGGCCTGTCAGTCTAGCCTGGGGAAAGAGGGGATCAGTTGGGAGATGGACCCACCTGAAGCATGCAAAAGTTTGGGAAGATATTTGGTCATGTTGAGAAAGCACTTGGCTTGTCCCAAGCCCAAGCTAATATAATTCCAAGGAAACAAATAAGCTCTCTCTTGCCTACCTGGTGAAGCACTGGCCCATGTGTTCACACACTCTCTCACCCTAAAAAACGCAACCATGCGTCCCCAGCAGCCATATGGCCTATGGCCATGTGGGTTTCACATGCAGGCTCTAAGAGGGAAAATGAAATGGACAGCAGTTGGAAACAAGCTAAGCTACCTGGATGGGGACTAGGAGTGCTTAGCAGCTGCCTGTAGGCCCCAAAGGACTGTTTGTTAAAATGGAGCCAGAACTCTGAACACTGGCTTTTGTCTGGGCCTTACTGATGACATAGTCAGACTTTTTTATGCCTGAAAGAGATGGGCTTTGAGACAGGAGTCCCTCATTCTCCCAGGTCATATGGCACCTGAATAGAACTTTTTTTACCAGCATTTGCCTCACAAGTTCGGCTTTTGTAGCAGCAAGCAGCCTAACCTCTGTTTTTGTTTGGATACAGCCTCCTAACCGATCTTTCCAAATATAAACACTCCCTCCAATGAATTTTATTTTTCACAGAAAAATATCTCAGTGACTTTCATTTTAATTAATTACCTGATCCATCCCTTGTTATCCTGTATATGTAAGAACCCGTTCAGATATGCTGTTTGTACTCTTGACAACCTAAAGCTCTGCAATGTTTGGAATCCCCTCCAAACACTGGCCTAAGCTGTTCAGGGTGATTCTCTGCCTTGTGGACAGAGGAATTCAATGTCCTCCTTCAGTTGCTATGGTTAGCTCAGCAGGCAACACACACAAATTCATTCATTCATTCATTCATTCAATAAATATCAATTTAGCACCCACTACACTGTACAGATGGTGGTCACTCCTGGGAGTCAGGAAGCAATACAGATATGGGGCTTGCTTACACAAAGTTTCTAGTCTCAAAGGTGGGTAAGTGATATATGAATGGGTGTTCTCAGAGGAACGAGGTATCCAACCTGCAGCTCGCAAGCTGCATGTGGCCCAGTGTGGCTATGAATATGGCCCAACACAAGATCACAAATTTACATAAAACACTTCTTTTGATCATCAGTTTTCATTTGTGTTTGTGTATTTAATATGTGGCCCAAGACAACTGTTAGTGTTCCAGTATGACCCAGAGATGCCAAAAGTTTGGACACCCATGGTACAGTATAAAGAATAATGGTAAGGGTAGTGCATCTTTATGATGAGTGTTAACCTAAAAATTAAAGGCCGAAGTGAGAGGTAGTAAACATTTATTATTAGACATTCAAAAGAAATGCTATTGGAAGTACTGATGTGGGCAGAAACCCAGACAGTGTTCCAATCAGAAGACGAAGGCAAAGGGATATTTATGAGAGAGAATGGGAACAAGTACAGAAACAGAATGAAGAAATTTCCACGGTAGTTAATAAACTAAGGCAGGAATTTTTATAAGTGCAGATAAGCTAACACAGTATGCTAATCCTAAAAATGCCTTTAATTTTGAGTCCAAACAGTTGTTTATAATACAATACCGCTTAAGGCCCAGTTCACAGGTTATTCTGCAGCTTTAATGTTCTAAAGATTTGATAAAACATGCAAGGCAGTTCCTCTGGGATGGCAGGTCCAACTCCATTTGAAATTGGTTCTCTTTCTATATTATTTTCCATAAAGGCAATGAGGAAAGGCCTCAAAAAGAAAGGCACATGGAAACAATGAGAGAAAAAAAACAGGTCCAAACGTCCTGAAGCTGGTAAAACCTGACAGTGATGATGAATCACTAAAAGGCCAGTGAGGCCAGTAGGAAGCAAAGCAGGAATGGAGATGAGATGAGGGTGGAGAGCATGGAAGGGCCAGATCCTGGGTCCTCTAAATCAGTGTAAGCAGTTGGACTTTATTCTAAAGGCAACAACAGCTAAATTAGAGTAGCTGCTCTTCAAGAGGATAGATATGAAAAAGACAAGGATGTTTATGGATGGTCCTATTGAAATCTGGAGTCAAAACACAAAATGGTTTTGTTTTATTGGGTCAGCAAGTCAGTTCCTCACAATTTATCATTTGTTTCATAATAAAACACATTCCAAAATCTAAAGAATTAAGTAAAAGGGACAAACAAACAAACAAAAGCTTTAGAAATACAATCCATGATATTGAGGACCATATCAGCAGCTCTAAGCTTATTTAAAATGAAGTTACTTTATACCAATACTTTTAGTTTTGAAGCTAAAAGTGAAACATTTCATTAAATGTTTTTAAACCCATGATGTTCGATCATCCAAAGAATCAATTATTGATGGTTTTTAATCCCACTTTTGGCTTGGACATCTGAACCACATATTGTTTTTATTTATACTTTATTTTAAGTTTTATTTAGCTCTTCTCTTTTTCTCTTTCATTTATATAAACATGAACATGCTCAGCAGGCAGGTGGCTATATTTGTCAAGCCTCCCCACAGTCTTTTATAAATAAATAAATAAATAGCTTATGTGATGGAAAAATAAAGTGTATAAATTAATTAAATTCAATACTTTCCTCTTACAAAATGTTCTTTCCTGCCTACTTTTTGGCTACATTCTTTGCTGGAACAGTGAGGTGTAAATGATATGCACACCTCATAAATGGCATAATTAACAGACTTCTAGGCTATTCTGCGGAACAAGGCCTCCAGTTAAGGCTGCAGAAACCAGATTAGATACTTCATGACCTGGACGCACATGGGCAGAGCCGCAGCTTCAGTTCACTACAACTCCCCGCGAAGCCGTCATCGAGTGCCATCTTCTACAAAGAAGCATGCGTAATAGCCACTTTCTAACGCTCGCAGCTATTTCAGCTGTAGCGTTATTTCCAATTCAGGAAATGTTTTCCAATGCAAGAGAAAAAAAGAGAGAGATATTTTTAACGACTCTGCAAAAAGAAACCTTGCTTTTAAACTTTGTTCTACTCCTGATGTCAAAGCAGATTGCCCAACTAATTAGGGCCCTAAGTTCTCAGTTCAGAGACTGGAATTTTCTCGGAGCCTCTGTCTTGACCTTGTTTACAGTCAGCCCAACGTATGAAGATACTCCAATTATCAACTAAGATAATTTCCAGATTAACTTCTTTTCTCCCATTCAAATGGTCTTTCTTTAAAATTATGTGTAATTAGTAACAATGGAAGATGAGACTTGGGGCTCAGTGAGTCAAGTACAGGGATTTGAAACTTAGCTGCTGTGTAACTTTATACAAGTTACTTAGCGTCTCTGAGTCACATTGCTAGATAAAATACAGCATGTCTATTTAGATGCAAATTTTAAATAAACAATGAATATTCTTAGTATATGTATATCCCTTGCCATATTTGGCCATCCTCAATCTGGCAACCCTGTGGGCCTCAGTTTTCTGACATATACAATAATCATAATATTGAGGAGTTACAAGGATTGAATACATTAATCCAGTTGAAGCATTTATTATGTTGCTTGACACATGATGAGTTCTCACTAACTTTTGTATTGCTGTTGTTATCTTTTGTCCAGGAAATAAAGAAAAGCAACACAAGAATATCTGGACAGAGTTCACTACACACTGGGCAAAAAGGCACTCAGACATTGTGGGAGACACACTCATTCTATCAACACAGGCTTTGTTAGGTGCAGACATGTCCCAGGGTCCACACGTTCTCATTTAGTTGAGTAATCCCTTGTGCTCTAGTTATTTTGTGGAGGAAGAAGCTGAGACTCCGAGAAGTAACTTGCTATAAGATTCATGGGATGTAGTTATTGAGACTTGTTTTGTGAGATTCTAACACACAGGCTTTTTTCTCTGCCCTGATCATTGTCCCAAAACAAAATAAAAATTTGGTGTTATTGAAAAAGAACAAAAAAAAACCCTTTGAGTTAAAAAAGCAATACAAATTTCTATTTAGTACATATCACTATGATAAAAATAACTAGAAATCATTACGTAACACCGTGAAAAGGTACAACACACCATCGCCATAATTTGTGACTTATATCACAATGACACCATAGGGATAGCATGTCTAGTTACCCTCTTTTCACAAAAAAAGGCAATCGAACTCAGCAACTAGATAGCTTCACTCTCAGCCTGTAGTGTACGTGTTAAAGCCAGGACAAAAACCCAGGTAGGTTTTAAAACAGGTCTGCTAGGTCTGCCATTAGCAAAATACCATAGATTGAGAGTCTTAAAGAACACAAATTTTTCTCACAGCTCTGGAGGCTGCAAGTCCAAAATCAAGGTAATAGCTGGTCTCATTTCTTCTGAGGCTTCTCTACTTGGCTTGCAGGTAGCTACCACTTAGTTGTGTCTTCAAATGGCCTTTTCTTGGTGTGTATGCATCCTTAGTGTCTCTTCCTCCTCTTTTAAAGACATCAGCCATATTTGATTAGGGCCCACCGTTATAACCCTATCTAACCTTTATTATTTCCTTAATGATCTTCTTTCCAAATATAGTCACATGGATTAAAGCTTCAACATATGAATTTGGGAAGACCACAATTCAGCCATTAACATAGGCTTTCTTATTTGTGGGCCTACCTGTATTGTTAATCATGCTGCTTTTTGGACAGTACTTAAAATACAATCTTGTTATTTTTATGGTGAAAGAAATATGTAAAATTCAATAATGGATACATTATAAAGATTAATCACTCTTTGAATCAGTATAAGAATCTTTAAAATTTAATAACTTACACATAGGTACTTGAGATTTGGTTCACTGTAATATCAAAAGAATACCTTGGACTAAGAAAAACAGTACTTCTGAAAGGAAAGTCTGATCATAGCTGCTGTAATTAATAACTAATTTCAAATGTGAAGAAGTATCAGGAATTTAAAATGCATTCCATGCATGGACAAAAAAGAGACAAAAATGAGGTATGCACTCTTACCCTAACACCTCCAAGCTTGAAACTTGCTGAAGTAAAGAAAGTATAGGCAGCACTCTATGTCTAAACCAGCCTCCTCATATACCTACAAGCGCCAAGCTAGATTCATAGCTGCTTATGCTGAGTGAGGCATGATACCATTTACTCTACAGTTTACTCCTGGAATCAGGTAATTTCTGTGACATAGTCTGATTTGTTTGCATTTAGCAAGTGTGGACCAAGTAAGGGAAGCTATTATGGTGGCAGCTGGAAGAAAAATGTGTATGAAAGATGTAGCAAAATCTTTCAACACTTAGTGAATGTAGGTAGAGAGCATTTAATATGGACACCACTATAAATGATTTGAGCTTCAATATTGGTTTTTAAAAACACAGTCTGCACAGTGGTATTTTTATAGTCAGTGTCAAGCGCAGTCATTTTTAGTTACAGCTTGCATAACAGTTCAAGATAAATCAAAGTGAACTGTTCCAAAGGAAAAAGAAAATAGTACAGATTTGCTAATACTGTAATCATTGCTTTGGCCAAAGGCTACTTTGCACTATGTCTACATAACACTCATTCAACAAATATTTATTAAGTGTTGATTATTTGCCAACTACTGTTCTAGATGCTAGAAATATATCAATGACTAAAGCACAGTCCTGGCATGCAATGTGCCTATAGCATCTCCTGGGGATGGAAGCAACAGCAGTATATAGGAAGTCAGCTTCTAAGTGACATCAAAACTGTGTGCTCTGGGCTCTGGAGAAGGGGCAGCACCTAAATGCACTGTAGCTGAGAGAAATCAGGGTTAGTTTCCCAAGGAGGGAGGGTGATGTCTAAACTCAGCTCAAGGGCCAAGAAATTATGTTAGACAAGGAGTTGGCAAAAAAAATCTTCAGCAAGAGCTAAGTATGTTTATTGTACTGAAAGGCATAGTAAGCACAGTATGGGAAGCCATTGAGCATGATTAGAAGAAACAAGAGAGGAAAGCAGTGAGAGTTAAGAGATAAAGCTGGAAAATTTCTCAAGGGGATATGCACAGAATGAAGAGAAGTTTGGACTACATTCCAATTCACTCTAGTGTACTGCACAAAAAATCAAGATAGTGGAAAGACCAGATAGGGGCTAATGTAGTAATGGAGACATACAATTATGATAACCTGACCAAAAATATGAGATGGACCAATTTGACATGTTTTAAAAGGATGACCTTGACAAAATTAGTAACTGGCTGGATGTGCAAAGTGAAGGAAAGGAAGAAATGCACAAGTTCTCCAGATTTCCAGATTAGGCAACTTCTGACCACAGTGCTGTTAATGAAGAACAGAAAGCAGATTGGAGGGAAAATGGTCAGTGGTAGATGTGTAATATATTTTCATATTACTTAATTCATACAGTCTTTACTCCTACTGAACTCCTACTCTGTGCCTGGGAAACACAGAGAATTGTGGTAAACACTGACTATAGTGCTAAATAATATAGGTAAATCCCTGGAGCTCACATTCTATTGATTTCCATAACTACGTGGAAAAATCTAGGGAGCAAGTGGCTCACTACAGAGGTTTGATGGATATCAGTATTGGGGTAATATTTGACACCATCTGAGATGATAGATCATTTGAACAAAATATTGAGCCAAAGAAGAAAAAAGATTAAACATTTTTGAGGGACACCACATATGACAGACAAATAAACAATAACGAGCCTTTAGTGAAAAGCTAAAAGAATTAGCCAGGGTGTAGGAGGAAGACAAGAAGAGAACATTGACTGCATGTTAGACATCACCTGGTTGCTTGGATCTCCGCAGAGAGTCACTTCAGGTTACTGTGGTGCAAGAGCTTATTGTTTCTGAATTATTGGGTGTCTACTCCCTTTAAATTAAGCTTAACAAATAAGTCTACATTTAACACTGGGTGACAGAATCAGTACTTGAATGAGTCCTATGTGTGATTGTATAATATAACAAAATAATTACAAAAAGAAGTCCACATAACTAATAATTTATTTAACATTTCATTATGTTTTAGAGTTTTTTTTTTCTCATTTGCTTCTGCCTCAAAGGTCTCTGAATAGAAATTCTTCTAACCTGTTATAATAATTAAGTGCTACATGCCAGATAATAAGTGCCCTGCATGAGTTTACTTACTTCAGGCATCATAACAATCTTTTGAGACTATAGTTTAGGAAAGTGAGGTTTGTGGAAGTGGAGTAACTTGCCTGTTGTCACATAAAAACTACATTGGTGAAGGCAGCATTTGAATCCGGATATGCCTGACTCCAAACAGGAGCTGCAAGTGAATTTGTTCTGTCACAACATCTCCATAAAGATTAAAGAGCCTTGGGGTTCACTTTTCAACAGGGACAGATCTGTATCATGTTCGAAATCAATTTTAATCTTGTTATAAAACCAAAGAATATATTGTTACATTTCATTCATTAAAATTACATAATACCCTCATCTGGATAAACAGATAACCTCTATAAAAGAGAAAACAACTTAACATGGTCTTTTTCTCTTATGAATTTTTTAAAGAGCTAATTTATTCATGAGCAAAAATGAATAAAAGCATCTCCTCACCAGTAAGGTTGTGTTAACATGAATCACTTTTTGCCTGATGGAGCTCGAGTCCACAGGGAATGTTTTCCTTTCACATGCAAGTGCCAGTCATGGAGGAAAAATTACCTGTTAAAAATGGTCATTGGTCACCAGGTATTACTTCCTTTTATGGGTAATACCAGTACTTTCTTTGTTTCCCTTAAATCGTTTAGATTTTTCTCTGAGTCTTAATTATCTGATTCCCTTCTCTAGAGCAATGACCTCTAATTAAAGTTCCTCCTAGAGAAGGCTAGTTGTTGGCATTTGTTATGGATTTAATTGTGTCTGCCCACAATAAGATATGCTGAAGTCCTCACCCCTGCCACCTCAAAGTGGGGCCTTATTTTGAAATTTGGTTGATGCAGATGTGAACAGCCAAGTGAAAATGAGGCCATACTGGAGATGTATGGACTCCTAATCTTATATGACTGGTGTCCAGCAAGTAGACAGCTCTGTGGAGACACAGGGAGAAGACACCATATGAGAAGGCATGTGAACTTAGGCAGCTGCCCATCAAGGAACTCCAGGATTGCCAGCCAACACCCAGAACCTAAAAGAAAGGCAGGGAACAGATTTTTTCTTAGATCCTTCAGAGGGAACCTGGTCCTGCTGACACTTTAATTGTGGAATTCTACCCTCCAGAATTGCAAGATAATAAACTTCGGTTGTTTAAACATACCCAGTTTGTGATACTTCGTTATGAGTGCCCTCATAACGAATGAAAACATCATTTTCATTTGTTTGTTTTACTGTGTACCCCATCACAGTCAATGTTGCACTGTGAACTACTCTTGGAGCCTTTAAAATTAATAGAGTCATAAAAAATGATGAGAGGTAGAAGGGGCATGTTAGGTCATGTACTTCAATCTCTCTTCCCTGAAGTATTTCTTTTGGAAGCACACTTGACAGATAATCATATGGTATCTGCTTAAATTACTGATAACCCAATATGCTGGATTAGGCATGATAAGGAGACACAGGATCTATTAACCAATTCCTGTCCTCATATAATTTATATTTTATATTGAAAAAAAAATTATACATTTAGAAAATCATGATAGATAGAAATAGGATTTTCCAGGATGCATATGTCAGAAAACCCAACTCTGGCTTAAGAATAAAGGAAAGATAATTAACTCACATAACAAATTAGTCTATGAAAGGATCCAATTTGGAAGCAGCTTGATAAAGAACTCAAAAATGTATCACTACAATGAATCTCTCATCTCTCTTTACTGAAGTTTGGCTCTAACCACAGCCTTGATCTCCTCATCAGAGAAACCACAGATTAAACAATGTCAAGCATTAGAGTTCCAACCAATAAGAAAGAAAGGTCTGGGTGTTCCTGATGGTATAAGGGGGACATTATGGTTGGGGAGGCAGCCAACCAAAATCTACTAGACAAAAACAAATTCTATCATGCTATATAGGTACATATATGTAGGAGGACAGCATTTATTCCTGGGTTTCTCAAGAAAGTATCATAAGGAAAGAGCATTTTTTTCCTAGCTCTGAAATGATTGGGAGAAAGAAAGTACACAGCCATATAAAATGACTAGAGGGTTAAAAATCAATGCAAAAAAGCCTAAATGAGGGTATAATTTTAGCGTGTAGTGACAGTAAAGAAATTGGAAAGAGAAGTGTGGTTTGGGTTGTAAAGAACCAGAAATGCCACTGGAAGGACTGTTACCTTTACAGTAAGAGCCAAGAAGACTTGACCAGGAGTGGCTAAGATATGTTTTAGAAGAGTGACTTTAAATGATAGCTTAAGGAGGAGATGGATTAAAGATCACAACAAGAGTCTAAAAGAAAATATGAAGATCTAAATTTGGACTAAGCAGTTGCAAAGGGAGAATACAGCATTAATTTGGTAACCTACAGGATTTAGTGGCAAGTGAGGGAGAAGAATGCTAAGAAGGTACTTCTGAAATTTCTTGAGTAATCACTGGAAGAACACAATGACTTTAACCAAGGCAAAGCTTATTCAAGGTGGGAGAAAGCAAAGAAGAGAAATGAGTTTTGGATACACTGATTTATTGTTTTTATGCATTTAAATATACTCATGTAAAGATAGCTTTTAAAAATGCAGTTAGAAGTATATTCTGAAATTCCTGAAAAGTCAAGTCATTAAAATGTTGGAGTTCTTTCCACAGGCCAGCACTTAATGTTTAGTGAGAGCAGTTCAAAAAGCAAAGTTTATATGGATACTAAATTCTTCTGCTGCCACAAACCATAAAAATCCTTCACTGAATTTATTTTATTGAAAATCTCTCTCAACTCAGTGTGTGTTCTACGTTTTTGTCTTTTGTGTCGTTCTTTGTTTTTAGACCCCAAGCTCCTTGGGGTAAGGACTTTGTCATTAATTTAGCACAGCTGAATATATTATATGGTGCCATGTGTATTTATAGAAGTTTGCTAAGTAATGATGATTCAGATTTGGTAATCAGCACTTGCGATGATCATATGGTTATGCAGATCACCACTTACTATGCAAAAATCATTTCCTATAGGGGCAGATGTGCTGGTCTCCCGCTTAGTAAATTTTTGGAGCAGTACATTTTTTCGCTGTAAAATTCAGCTTAGGATCATGCCTTTGATTGTTTCTTATTGCCAAGGGGAACCAAAAATCCAGTACTCTTCTATGGTGTCAATTTACTGATGGTAAATAATGCTGATGGCATTAGATGCAACTAATTCTAATAATTTAAATGATATAAAAATGCGTTTTATTCATCTAACAACATAGTAATTTCTTTTCTCCAAGTTGAAAATCAGTGGTTAAAACACTTTAAAATATTTAGAATATAGTTATACAAATGCAGTTCCTATACTGAGGCATGTTGAGATTCCATTTGAAATCAGAACAAAAAAGTTTTTATTAAAATTTTTGGAAGATAAGAAATGCTTCCAGATTTCAGATGTAATGTTTGCTTAAAAATAAGAGAAGCATTTCATAATCTCTTTGATTTCCTTAAAAACTCAAAATCATCTGAACTTTCATTTTGAAAATATTGGTTAAGACTCTGCATTAAATTACTAATATTCTGTATAGATTGATACAAATCCAAGGTATTAAGAATGGAAGAGAGAAAAGGGTACTAAAGGAAAGAAAGGGAGGAGAATGAAGCAAGGAGAATTGAAACTCTCATCTCTGTAATGTTGAAATGCAACTGTGACAAAGTAAATTACTTCAGAAGAAAGCTTCATGTTCTAAAGCAATTTTCATGCTTAAATTTTCAATATGCTCTGAATTAAAATTTTGCTATGATTCCATACCTGGCCTCTCAGAAATTTCTAATCATCCCTCCTTATTCATCATAATCATCAGCACTGGCAAATCCAAACCTTAGTGATATCTACTGATTTAAAGTTGATAGACAACACTAACCCTAATTTTAAAGTCTAGCAAATAAGTGACAGCATATCATTCAGCCCCTGACACAACCCCAGTGACAACAGAAATGTGTTCAAGTTTCCAATTATATTCCGGAGAGAACATGAACATGAGCACAGCAATGGAGAGTATTAACAGAAATTATGACAGTCCCATAGCAGTAGCCGCTGCAAGCCCCAAACATGTACAAATCTGGGATTTTGTGGTCTTCCTCCCTCCCCATCCCGGGATGTGGTGGGTGTAGAGAAAGGCATTAAACAAATGTTTGCTTGTGTGCATGTGCGTATTTAAATTTCTCTTTTTTAGGTTAATCTTTAGAATCAACTGGAGAAAAAACTGAAAAACATTCCTTTAATACGAGGGTGGTTTTCTTCTTTCCTTTGTTGTTACTGATATTGTTTTGTAAAGATTCATGAGAAGGAACAGCTTGCTATTTATATGTTTTTGGAAAGCTTAGTTGGAAAATGTAGGTCTATCCATTGTTGATAGGGACAAGTGACTAAAAGGCAATGTAAAAACACAGAATACTTGTTTCCACGTGCCAGCATTATATAGATTCTAAATTAGATATACTCAGAAAAATGAGATTTGCTGGCATCCAATGCCTTTTTTCTCACCTTCCCCCAAATTGATCAGATGGAAGATTATTTTAAAAAGGGACATATTTGAGATTCGCCGATAAAACCAGACAACTTGTAGGTGGCCCCAAAGAGTACGGTGAAACATTAGAGGTAGACCACAAAACGCCAGAAAAGCTAGAATGTGATGCTGAAGCAAAGAGGAAGAAATGTGACAAGTTTCTGATCTTCTGTGCCTCCTTTTGAGGGTTCCATTCTGTTTACCAGACTATTTCTGCAGCACGGGGGAGGGGAAGTAGGACACATTTCTCATGTGTGTGCACTTTTCTAAAGAAAACTACGTAGGCAGCACCCATTGTGCCTGAGCAGATTTAAATGTGTGAATGCATCAAACAATTTTTTTCTTTAAATTCATAAGCATTATTAAATCAAAGCAGAAAAGTCCCAATCCATTATCTGCAGTGGCTAGAATTCTGTCATGCAATTGAATGGGAAAGAAGACCTTGCAAGTACTTCAGAGGTAAAAATCTGAAACACAGTGAGAAAGCATTAATGATTTATTCACGTTCACAGATGAACAGTTTTAGAGAATTGTACAAAAGTCTTACAACGATAGTTGGAAATATAAACACATCAGGGTCATTCGTTTCCTGCATTGTTTAAAAAGATATTATCCATAACCTTTCAAGCAGCTTACTTTGGAACAAACACTCAAAAACAATATTATATCAAAGTATACTTTGCTACATTCTCAGAAATGTGAAATTGCAGTAGTTATTTGTACCAGTTAGCCTGCAGGGAATTAGAGGATCTTGGATTTTATACATTTGATTTTTTGCTCATTATCATAGAGAAGAGGTGGGAAGAGGTAGAACTATTCTAATTTAAAAATATCATTGTGTTTGTTTTGATCCCCCCTCAACTTCCATTCATGATTTACAATTCTTGGGTAAAATGCCCTTAAATTCCTCAGCACAATAAAGCCAAATCTTGCTGTTTATAAGCAATGCCCTCCCTCACCCTGCCTTCCAGGTTTTAGATCTCACTAAGCAAACATGTGTCACTACTCCTTGTCATCTTTGTGAAGCTAAAGAATTAATAGATTAATTGGCAGAAAATTGTCTCTGCTTATGTAATAGATGCTTTTAACTCTATGCTTATTCATTTATTAATTATTGACTATTACCCCATATATATGTATGTATGTATATATATGTATACATACATATAATATGTATGTGTGTGTGTGTATATATATATATGAAAGTGGTAAGGACTGTGGCAATCTGTGAAGTGCATTCTCTCTTTAAAGGGGCCAACTTACCTGAACTCTCCTGTGATTATTGCTATTTCTTGATGCACTCTCAGGATTGCTCGGTGTTACAATTTTCAGAGGAGTCATATTTTTTATTTTGTTTTGATTGACTCTCACAATGTATAAGCAAAATACATATCTGGGGTCAACTCCCATTTGTTATGCCTTGTATACAGGTGAATCAGCAAACAAGAGCTCGTCAAATTTTTTAACTTGAACTTGGTGATCATACCAGAATACCATGTCAGGGAAAGAGGACACTCTATCATACAAACAAACAAACAAACTCATCCTCTTTTGCCCTTGATCCATTCATTCTCTCTGCATACCTTCTTCTCTCCTTGTTTCTTCCTATACCTTCCATTCTGCCTTTTTAGTTTCTCATCCTATCACTTGACTTTCCTCTTCACTTTCCTACATTCAACAAATATGGACCATAGCTCTACTCCCAAGCCTGTGCTGTTAAAGAGCTTTCTTTCCCATCTTTTTCCATCAATTATCCTCTCTTCTTTCTGCAGCCTCAATCTTTTCCTAACTAGAATTTCCAACTGCTCAAAAAAAAACAAAAACATTTTCCTCTATACTATATGAATCTCCTTTCCATCTCTTCTTTCCCTTTTGAACTCTGATTCTTTCTTATCACCAAATTTCTTGAAAGCATAGTCCATATTCACTGCTTTTATTCCTACATTATTTATATACTTAATCCTTTATTGAAACAAATTCAGTCTTTGAAATTACTCTCCCAAAGTTTTGTCTTTCTTTTTCTTCTTCGAGTTCTTTAACTTTTATTTTGCCTATGGCAGCTTAGCCTTTCCTATTTTCCTTGAATCAGGTTCCTGCCTTCAATTTCTGTGATATTCCATTATCCTCCTATTTTTATTTAGATTTAATTTTGAAAATATTTGGTATGGTTTTATGACATTTAATGTTTTAAATTATAAAACTAACATGTTACTTAAAAATTGAAAAATGCTTAAAATCTTTTCAACAAATAGTACTGGGACAGTGGGAAATCCATGTGTTCAAGTGAATGATGTAGGTGCCCCATACATTACACCATATACAAAAATTAGATCAAAATTAGTAATGGGTTTAAAACTAAGAACTAAAATGATAAAACTCTTAGAAGAAACTATAGCTATAAATCTTTGTAACCTTGAATTAAATAATTGTTTCTTGAATATAACACCAAAAACACAGTGACAAAAGAAAAATACATAAATTTAGCATCATCAAAATTAAAAACTTTTGTGATTCAAAGGACAGCATTAAAAAGTGAAAAAACTCACAGAATCCAAGAAATGCTTTCAAATAGCCTATCTGATAAGGGACTTATAGCCAGAATATATAAGGAACTCTTAAAACTCAACAATAAGCCCTGGCTGGCGTAGCTCAGTGGATTGAGTGCAGGCTGCAAACCAAAGCATCGCAGGTTCGATTCCCAGCCAGGGCACATGCCTGGTGGAAGGCCATGGATCCCAGCAACCGCACAATGATGTTTCTCTCTGTCTCTCTTTCTCCCTCCCTTCCCTCTCTAAAAATAAATAAATAAACCTTAAAAAAAAGAAAATCATGGGAAATCACACAGGCGCAGTAGTTTAAAAGAAAAACAAACTCAACAATAAAAAGACAAATAACCTAAATTTGAAATAGGCAATGAATTTGAATAAACACTTCTCTAAATAAGATACACAAATGGCCAATAAGCAAAAGAAAAGATAATCAACATCATTAGTCATAAGGGAAATGCAAATCAAAACCACAATGATACACTACTCTACACCAACAAGGATGGTTAAATTTAAAAAAACAAACAGACAAAAACAAATGTTGGCAAAGATGTGGAGAAATTGTAATCCTCACACACTGTTGGTGGGATTGCAAAATGGTGTAGCAATTTAAGAAAACAGTTTGGTAGTTGTTTGAAATGTTAAACATAGAATTACCATGTGATTAAACTATTCTACTCTTGGGTATATACCCAAAAGAAATGAAAATACATGTTTATATAAAAATGTGTATGCAAATATTCATGGAAACATTATTCTTAAGCTAAAAAGTAGAAACAACCCAACTGATTAGTGGATAAACAAAATGTAATATATTCATATAATGAAATATTATTATTCATCAATCAAAGGGAATGAGTTACTTATGCTATACCATGGATGAAACTGGAAAATGTTATGCTAAGTTAAAGAAGCCAGTCACAGAAGACCATATATAGTCTGATTCATTTATATAAAATATCTGTAAGTGATATATTCAGTATTGCTCCACCATGAATAAAGTTGAGGAATACTAGTTCCCAGGTGATGACAGGAATAATCAATAGGGAGCAACTTCTAATGGAATTTGTTCTGGCGTTTTGACATTCTAAAATTAGATATGGAGATGGCTGTACAACTCTGTGAATATATATGAAAACCTACTGAACAATGTACTTTGAGAGTGAATTAGTTGGTATATGAAGGATCTATCAATAAAGCTATGATAAATAAATACACAAAAATGCCAAGAAGAAAATAAAAATTATCTGTGAACTCAAGACCCAAAAATTACTCTAGAGTTAGAAAGATATATAGGACAGATTTTAGAGTCACTCAGCCCTGCATTCAAATCCTGCCCTTTGCACTTACTAATGAATTCCTGGGTAAGTGATTTACCTTTTCTGACTTACTTTTTTTCATTTGCAGATAGATGCATTATCCTATGTTTATTGGATAAACTGTTGTTACAAATAAACTCTAAAATGTAACATATCAAATATAATAGGGCATTTTTGTTGTTGGTTTTTTTTTTCATGTAATAGCCTGGGATATTTGGGTTCAAGTTGATGATACCACTCTTCTGAGTGCTCTGGCAACTAAGACTGAGACTGTTTCTAGATTTTAATTTTGATAAATTCTAAATCAGAGGCTGGTAATTTTTTTCTGTAATGGGCCACATAAAAAATATTTTAGGCTTCGCAAGCCACAGGTCTCTGTTGCAACTCAACTGGACTGTTGTAGCACAAAGGGCCATTAGGCAATATGTAAAGTGAATGGGTGTGGCTGAGTTACAATAAAGCCCTTTACAAAACAAGCACCAGGGCAGATTTGATCTATAAATCTTAGTTTTAGAGCAACCTCAGCTCTAGAGCCTTGTAGTCCATTTACATCCAGCTCGCAAAACAAGAAAGAAGGTATGAAGGAAGTATACCTGCTTCTTCAATGCTCAGCCTTCAATGCCCACATTCTCTAAGTGAGAACAAGTCAGCATCATAAAAGATCCTACCTACCTGGAGAGGGACTAGGAAATGCTGCTAAGCATCTACTTCCTAGCTTCAACTCTATTTTGGAGGGGGAAATGGATCAGGTTGTTGGGAACCGCCCTGCCTGGTATCAGCAGCTGTAACCCCTGCCTAGGCTAAGGCTGAGGGAACACCCTTGGAACCGTAAGCCAGCAAGGAGACAAAAGCTTATCTCCCTGGCAGGAGCGCTGCTTTTTCTGCTTCATTCATAACTGAACCCCAAAGCTTGGTCGGTTAGCCAAAGAGGGGTAAGATTCCCCAAAGGGGGAATGACCTAAGACAGGCACAATCACGTGGGAGGCCCCCAAAAGAAGGACTTTGGGGGCTGCAGCAAAAGGGGGTGATGGACCCTCGCTCCTCGGCTTTGACATAGCCTGAGTTCTCATCATCTGGGAGAAAATCTCCTTATCTCTTGGTTGCCTTAGTTCCCTTGCTCCACCTGAGCCTGAAACAATGACAGGGTGGTGCAGCTCTGTGCTGAACAGGGCGGGTTCTTGGGGTGATCAGGCCTAAGAAAGAATATGTAAATTACTGTGAAACCTCTTTGTTTAGAATGCTCTCAGTTGAATGAGAAGGGTCCAAGGAGGAAGTTAGTTTGTTCTTCAAAGGCTTACAGCTTTTTGGCCCTGACTCAAAATAGACCAGCTGAGTTCCTTGTTATCTATTGTTCCTTACTTCCTCGTAATGAGTACTGCACTTTACCTGAATTATTATGCAAAACAAGCCCAATAAAAGCAGGTTTGGATGGTAAATCGGCGCGCTCCCCACTAGAGGGGGTGGCCATTCCATCCCTACTTCTCCACAGAAACTAGCCTGTCTCTGTGCATGTTTTTTCTCGAGTTTCAACGAGCCACCTGCAGCATTCCGTGATCACTGCTGGCCGGTGACCCATGCATCATCAAGTGAAGAGTTATTCATATTTAATATATCTTATGTTGCTGCTGTAAGAATTGGTAATAGCATCTATAAAGTACCATGAACAGAAAATCATTCAATATACTATAATTTTTATCACTCCGGTCTTATATTTTTTAACAAAAACTCTAGTCTTCACAACTTCTTGTTTTCTTGTTTTATTATGGTAATTATTCTCTGTCCTTAAGATGTGTTCTCTTCTGTGATTATTCACAGACTCTGTCTCTATTTCTATTCTTAATCCAATCTTTAAAATCTCTTAACTCCCAGTTTTTAAAGATAGTAATGTGTTCTGTGGTATCCCAAGTTCAAAACTCCTGAATTGTTTTGGCTCACCCTTGTACAGTTATTGACTGGCTACATAAAGTCCACGATTTTTTTCTGTCAGTGTAGTTTATATGCCTTCTCTCTATTCCTGTGGCCATTTTTATTGCCCTGAGTATTCATTCCCTAGGTTGTTTGTAATAAAGTGCCACAAACTTGGAGGTTAAAAATAACAAAGTTATTGTCCCACAGTTTTGGAGGCTAGAAGTCTGATGTCAAGGTGTTGGCAGGGCCCTGCTCCTTCCGGAAGCTGTAGGAGAATCCTTTGTTGACTCTTTTACCTTCTGATTGCTGACAATCTTTAGTGTTCTTTGGCTTGTAGACTTTGGCATCACTCTAATCTCTGCCTTCATTTGTAGCATGTTGTTCTCCCAGTGTGTCTGTTCACATCGCCATCTTCTTATAAGGACTTCACTTACACTGGAGTAGGAGCCCATTCTACTCCAGTAAAACCTCATTTTAATTAATTACATTTGCAATGACCCTATTTACAAATAAGGTCACATTTTGATGTGGGAGTTAGGACTTTAATATGCTTTCTTTTGGGGAAACACAATTCAACCCATAACACCATGGTTGAAGCTTTTATTGATTATTTACAGGATCACTACAGTGGCTTTTTCTTATTTAATACTCCAGTAATTTTTTTTATTTTAATATATCTTTTAAGGTCAGAAAAACTGCTCTAATGTGCCATGAGTATGGTGTACTGGGCTTTGAATTAGAAGCTGAAGAGCCTTCAGTAAATAATTTAATGCTCTAGGTAGTTCCTCTGTTAAATAGAAATAATAATATCTACATAGCATTGTCATGAGGATTAAATGAGGTTATGCATGGAACCACACCTACTGTACATAGCACTTGATAGGTGGTCAAGGGTTTATTCAATAAATAGCATTTGAATTTATAAGCTTAATTACACCATTCTGTCACTCAAAAATGTTAATAACATGAACTTGTTTTTCTTTGAATGTCTCATGGAGATGAGCATTACCTTGCTCTTAAGATACACTCAATAACCATCTATTTTAACAATTTTTAAAAGCAAGGCATTTGATGAAACATTACTAGTCTTCAACATAACACAACTCTAAATAATGAAAGGAATGTAGAGGAAATTATGTCAAAAGGTAAATAAGAAAATAAGAATAAAGGAAAGGGTTGAGTTCACTGGTGTTCTTTCATTTTTTGAGCCATATCAAAGATGTTTAGCTTATAAAATTAATTTGCACAGTATTTCAAAGTTTGGTGTTGAACATAAAAATTCTGTTATGTGTTTTGAAGTAAGCAAAAAGTTCATTTAAATAACAACATGCCTCTGAGGAATCTCAGCATTTTCTTGTTTTTAACCCAACAGCAATCTACTTTCAGTCATACTTCACACATAATACCAATTCTTCAACATGCTTTTCTCAGAAAAATTGCATGGAAGGCTAAATAGTGTTAGTCTCATTCTTTTTATCTTCTAATGTGTGATACTCTGAAATTGAATTATTAAGTTTCAGAGTTGAACAAAGACTTAGAGATCATTCAATATCCTTTTATAGATAAGAAAATATTATCTGGAATAATTATGTGATGGAGATCATACTGCTACTTAGTGCCCAAACTGAGACATAAAACCAGGACACCTGTCAAGTGCTCCTTCTTCTTTCCCATGCATCCTTGTGGTTAAATAGGAGATGATGAAGAGAGAATTCACAGATGATCCTGGTAAGGAGATTACAGAGTGCCTATTTTGCAAACAGAGTCATCCTGCATATGAGACATTAATATCTCTTCAAATATTGCTTGCAAAGTAGGAAATTTGAGCATATATTAAAGCTGTCATTAAAGTCTTGTAAATAGCCAATTCAGGGGAAATTGTTGGAAAAGGAAGTTTTAGAATCTCTTGTATTCATACTCTATATGTAATGTTTCTCAAATTTTACTTTGCATGTAAATCACCTGGGAGTGGGGGGGGGGGGGTTGTTAATGGATATTGTGATTCAGTAGATCCAGGACTAGGCCCTGAGAGTCTGCATTTCTAACAAGCCTTTAGGTGATGGCATCTGTGATCTATGGACACACTTTGCATAACAAGGACAAGAATAGGAGGGATTGCAATCTGTCTGGTGTCTAGGGAGTGCTCAGCCCGGTGGGTACTTACCACACTACCTCTCAGTGACCATAGTACTTGCTATCTCAAACACTGCTCTGGCCCACAGCTCCATTCTATTTTAACATTATATCCAATTTTTTTCTATACAACTAGAAAAACCTTTTTGAGGAAAGGAATCATGACTCATATTTTCTTGACTCTCTAGTGCCTAGCAGATGCTGGTCATTTAGAAATGTTCATGATTGATTGTAATCTTCAGGGGAAAACATATTTGGAAGAAAACCTGTACTCAAAGAAGGAAGCATTTTTTGAACACTGAGTCCTGGCCAAAATTTGAATTGTTTTGTAAGCTAACCATATATACTATATCTGCTATGAAATTAGAATGATATCATATTGTAAAATATGTGATTTGGTTCATCATATTAATCTATGGCATAGTGGTGTGTTATTTATTCTGAAATAGAAATATTTAGTGATTCTATTTTTGTCTGAAACTAGAAATAGTAAATTATGATTGATTATGTAATAAAATCCTTTGTACCTGATATTAATTTTTATAGAAAAAGTTCAGGTAAATAAGTATTCATTTATAATAATTCATAATATTTTGGAAATTTATATTGAAAAATAAAAACAAATATTTCAAAATAATTTAATATATTCAAATACTAATACAAAATATTCATTGATAATATACACTAATTTGAGAATAAAAAAGGACTTCTTTTTGTCATAAAAACAATGAAATCTTACCATTTGCAACAATATAGATGAACTTAGAAGGTATTAGTCTAAGTAAAATAATTCAGAGAAAAACAAATACCATATGATTTCACTTGCATGTGGTCTCTAAGGAACAATATAGGTGAACAAACAAAACAGAAACAGACTCTTAGACACAGAGAACAGACTGATAGTTGCCAGTTGGGAGGAAGGTTTGGGGACTGGGTGAAAAAGGTGAAGGAAATAAGAAGTACAAGTTGGCAGTTACAAAATAGTCACAGAGATGTAAAGTACAGTGTAGGGAATACAGTCAATGATATTGTGATAACTATGCACGGTACTAGGTGGATACTAGACTTTGCAGAGGATCACTTTGTAAATTATATAAATATCTAACTGCTATGTTGCACACCTACAGCTAATATAAAGTAATGTTGAATATCAGCTATAATTGAAAAAATAAATAAAAAATAGAAAGGAGATATAATAAATAGGGAATATATGGCAAGAGTGGAGGTTAGAGACTAATTTTTCAAGTGATCATTCCATAAACATGTATTTTTATATTATATGAATTTTGCTATTCACTAATCTTTCAACACAGGGGAAGAATATGTGCCTACCAAGGACCCTCTACATTGCATATATACTGAACGATTGTGATTTATTAGTTCCAAAGGAAAACATGTAGCCATATTTACTTAGCATCAACAAAGAAAAGTATATAAATCAACATTCCTACCTGCCCATTTGCATTTGCATTACAGAGAAGATGACAAAAATACTCTATTTTTACCATACACAGAAGCAGAATGAATTAGAGGTGCTCCCTAGGATAGTGGGTCATCTGAGTACCAAGAAAGGATGCAAGGTCGCTGGAAATAGTTCTGTCCTTGGCATTTTTCTCTTGCACAAGAAATGACACGTACAATGATATTAGATGGCAAAATTATGCTCAGTTTATAGAAGAAGCATATTATACTAGTCTCTTTTGGGGGTGACTTTCCCATTTTTTTCTAGTTCCAATCTGATATGCTACATTTGTGATCCCATTTACAAATGAGTCATGTTTTAGAGTTTCTTTTGTATCTTGTGATTAGAGAGCTGTGCTGATGAAGACAATGGAAAAAGATTGGCTTTTTTCGTATACATTGAGGACTAAATCTGTGAAAGGAGATGAACCTCAAAAATGATATATTGTTTTTCAATGGTGTCAATCAAAAAGGTGAATGTCAGTGGTGACAGGTATACAGCAGGGACTTTCAGCCAGTGTCATCAATGCCTTTGTTCTTGATCATAAAGTAAAAAGCACTGGGTACAGACTAAGGAACACCAGGTCCTGACAACTAACTTTATATATAACTAAACAGAGTGTAAAATAAAGGTCAAGATCTTATATCAAAGGAAAAGAATCTCTACAGAATGGTGACTAAGGCAACAAGTTAACTACTGAGACTCAGGATAAAAGATCTCTGGAAATATTTCCCTAGCATGCCTAGCAACATGTTCTGCTTTTGTTTGGCTGTTTACTCTCTCTCTTGCCTTTCTATGAGCAGGAGAGTCACACAGGGTGAGTGGCTTCCAGGAAGGAAGGGGTTGGTGTGGGAGGGGATGGGATGTAACACCTAGTTAGTGAAAATGTTGAACTGTGAAAACAAAGTCAACTCTATCTCAGACTTTTGTGGTCCTATGGGGCAGGATAGAAATGTTCCTCTCCCTATCTCCCTCAAGATGATCTTTTCTCTCTTGAGAATTATTAAGGGAGGCTGAGCACAAGACAGAAAAGCCAGTGGGGTGGATGTCCATATTTTATTCTCATTCAGGTGTCTTTTCTTAGTAGCATCAATTGGGATTATACACTCTCTCCCAAGTGTACTTAAT
Organism: Phyllostomus discolor; assembly: GCF_004126475.2. Taxonomy (NCBI): domain Eukaryota; kingdom Metazoa; phylum Chordata; class Mammalia; order Chiroptera; family Phyllostomidae; genus Phyllostomus; species Phyllostomus discolor. The sequence goes on from NC_040905.2 coordinate 56,927,569, forward strand.
TTTAGGAAAAAAAAAAAATATATATCCAGATAAAAGATAATGAAACTAAGTTATGATAGGTTGGTGGAAGCTGAAGCGCAGGTTAAAAGAGCGCCTATACACAGCACTTTTGTCTGCTTTTGAGATACTTACGAAAGATAAATAACATAGAAAATGATTTTTGGAGTGCCTCTCCAGCAAATCGCTTTGGAACCTGTTTCTCTCCTAATTCCTTGGCACATTTTAACCTACCCCATAATTACATGTATATTCCTGCTCATATCAGCTATGATGTCTTCTTGGAATAAGGTCACTATACGGCATGAAATATAATTAATAATAATAGTGATATGATGATGATGATGTCATTGAATTTGTAATAAGCTTGCTGTTTGCCAGAGATGAATGTGTTTTACATTATCAACACATTTAATCCTCACAACAATGATTTTGAATAGGTAACTTTATTTTACAGTGGAGAAAACCATGACACAGAGGGGTTAATTAACACGCTTAACTCACACAGCACTAAGGGACAGAGCTGAGATTCCAACCTGCACAGACTGGATTCAAAATCTATCCTAGTAGCAACCAAGATATAGAACCAAAGGTTGTTTGTGCATTCTATTTGCTGTTGAAATAGTTCTTACTTTGAAGTGTTTTTAGTCATAGTTTCTCCTTTTAAACAAATAGAATGTCATTTTATCCCATTCTTCATTTTGATTTTTGTATGATTCTCAAAAATAAGGCAGCCTGTTCCTCAATTTCTTCAAAGTTCCAGGAGATTGATAGCTATAATTATTGCACAGACTATTATCAATTTCAATTAAGAAAGTATTTTATTGGCTGCAAATATCAATTAGCTTATTAAGTTTTGTTATAGTTTACCATATTAGAAAAATATAAAACAAAAATCTAAGTGGAACGACAAGAAGCAATCCCTGGGGGCCTAATATCAGACATATGTTCTTGGGTAAATCCTGAGAGGTTCAGTTCCACCATTAGTAAACAATGGGATAAGGGTGACTAATATTTAAGGAAGCACCCAGAACCAGGATTTGATGAGTTTATACAATACTAAAAAAAGAGAAAAAAATGTTTTAAAGTAGAAACAGCTTCCTTACTCAGGACATTTACAATCATTCTGGACAATGTATAACAAAACTTTTCTATTAAGTTGTTTCAAAGCACTTCTTTTCTAAGAATGCTCTATAATATTTTTATATCTTTAAAAAGTGAACCATTTCTTTCAGAAACCCTGATTTCTTGATACTCTGTTAAATATTTCTGAAAGCAAATTATTATTTGAAGGAAACTAAATAACTTTTCTCAGCAGGCCAGAGAAGCCACAGTCGTGCGAGGGTTTATGATGACACAAACTTTTCCTAGACACTAAAGCCAGACATGGCTCCTAGCACTCTACCATCTGCTGCAGATATTTTAAAATTCTAAAGCACTAACAATGATGCAATTTGCTACATTTTGAGCTGCATTTTACAACTCTCTCTTTGCTGAATTACTATTGATGACATTAAAACCCTTTATAAATCAAGACAACACATTTGCTTGCTGTTGCCACCAGAGCTGTCAGCTACGCTCTTCTCTTTCTCTACCTGCAACCTCTTTCATGGTCAGCAACGCTGAAACCCTTTAGAAAGTGAGGAGCAGAGCACAACATCACTTCCCGTGTTACTTGTTGCTCACAGGAGAAAATGCCTAGGGAGAAGACAGTATCAGTTTGAAAGAGGAATAAACTGGGAAACAAAGTGAACAGTTTATAAGAATTTTTCCATCTTCTCTTAGATAAAAAGCAACATTCTCCAGATTTCTGGAAACAAAAGACCCAAAGTTTCAAAAACAAGCTCCACAACTTAGGAGGTTCAAGGAGCTACAACATCTCTCCATGAATGCAGAGATGAAACTTGGAGAACTACTCAGAGAAAATAAGTACCTGAAAGAAGAAATGAATGGGAAGAACTAAGATTCAAATGTTTGATACACACTTACAGGTTTTCTTTTCCTCTTGAATGTTGAGCAAGTGGGATATCTACATAGGTAGGTTTCAACAATCCCAATTTCAAATTATTTTTAGCCAGTCATGGCATGATATTTAGATTTCTTCAAAAAAAAATGCTCTCTTAGAGGGGAAGAAAGAATAAAAATCATCAACAATTATGAAGGAGGTTTCAGCTCAACTCATCACCTGATGGACTGTGGTCACCTGTTTCAGACTTTAGAAAATATTAGCAGCTGTTACTTTCTAAAAGCAACTGAATTATTCAAACATTTGCCCTGGAAAAATGACACCTGTCAGACAAAATAGCAGGATAAAATGTCTTCATTTATTTTAAAGGACATTTCTATAAGCAATTTTCCTCTAACTGAAAACAATCATTTTTGGCATTTTTGGTTAGTTTCTTAGCCCTTTCTATCCCTTAATGTTTGACTCTTAAAAATATCTTCTTTTTATACTGAAATTCCTCACGTTTCTGTTATGTTTTATTACTGACATAATATTAACTGTTGTTATACCTGTTATAAAACATATGTCTGCAATATTCTTCAATTAGTAGATATCAGCTTATTAGACAAACTATATTTGAATTTTGGGGTTAATAATTAACAGATACTTGTTTAATTCTTTTTTAGGTTTTGTAAACAAAACATTATTTGAAAGAAAAGCTAGGATACATAAGAAATAATTTCTTTTTTTAAGTGTCAGGATAAGAAAGAATAGTTTATGTCATGTAACATCCTTACTCCCAATGTCCTCCTGTGTAAACTGAGGGAAAAGCAAGTGACTTCACAAACAATGCTGAGGGCTAAGTCACCACACCTGGAAGTGGTAAACTGTCATCTTATTGTTATTACCGAACACTTAGTGAAAGTGAAAGAGGGTCAAGGTTACAAACAGGTGGCCAGGCAAGATGAGAATGAATCACCTGGAGAAAAGGCACAAACAGTGTCACAACAGCAAGGCGTTTCAAAAAGAAAAGACATCCTTCATCCTTCATATGATCCCACACAAGACCTCACCCAAACAAGTTTCCTCTCCCTGGAGATCTCCTCCCTTATGTAATAACAGTAGAAATAATAACAGCAATAATATGTGCTAGCTCACCAGATTGACACTTTACATACATTATCTCTAAACACTAAAGCAGTCCTACAAAGTGAATATTATCACTTTTACTTATAAATGAAAAACATCAAGCTCAGAGAGGCAGAGTTGTCTCTGGTTGTAATACTAAGAAGGAGCTGAGCTGTGCAGCTTACCTGTGCTGACCTCGATCTGTCTAATATCAAAGCCCTCATTCTACTCAACATACTTTGCTGCTGCATCTTTGGATTTCAGGAAGGGTAGTTTCTAGGGAGAACAGACTAATAAAATGAGGCCCCCCAAGTTGAAAATTGAATATTTAAAACTCAGTGATGGGTTCCTTTGGATATATTCCCAGAATTGGGATTGCTGGATCAAAAAGCATATCTATTTTTAATTTTTTGAGGTACCTCCATACTGCTTTTCACAGTGGCTGTATTAGTGTGCATTCCCACCAACAGTGCAAAAGGGTTCCCCTTTCTCCACATCCTTGCCAGCACCTGTTCATTGATTTATTGATAATGGCCATTCTGACAGGTGTGAGATGGTATATCATTGTGGTTTTAATGTGTATTTCTCTGACGATTAGTGACAGTGAGCATTTTTGTGTGTGTGTATTGGCCATCTTTGGAGAAGTGTCTATTCAGATTCTTTGCCAATTTTTTAATTGGGTTAGTGCTGAGTTTTGTACATTCTTTATAAATTTTGGATATTAACTCCTTATCAGATGTATCAGGGAATATGTTCTCCCATTCTGTGGGCTGCCTTTTTGTTTTGTTGATGATTTCCTTTGCTGTGCAAAGCCTTTTTAGTTAGATGAATTCCATTTGTTTATGTTTTTCTTTTGTTTCCCTTGCCTGGAGAGATATACCTGAAAAAAATTTCTGTGAGCAATATCCAAGATTTTGCTCCCTGTTTTCTCCTACAATTTTTATGATTTTGGGTCTAACATTTAAGTCTTTGATCCATTTTGAATTATTCTTGTGTGTGGTGTAAGAAGGTGTTTCATTTTCCACACATATCAGGCCAGTATTCCCAACACCATTTGTTGAATAAACTGTCTTTAGCCCATTGTATGTGTTTGCTTCTTCTGTTGAATATTAACTGACTACAAAGGTATGGGTTTATTTCTGGAATTTCTATTCTCTTCCATTTATCTATGTGTCTGTTTTTATGCCATTGCCATGCTGTTTTGATTATTATGGCCTTATAGTACAGTTTGATATTAGGTAACATGATTCCTCCAACTTTGTTTTTCTTTCTCAGGATCACTGTTGCCATGCAGGGCCTTTCAAGGTTCTGTATAAATTTTTGAAATATTTGTTCTAGTTCTGCGAAATATGTCTTTGGAATCTTGACAAGAATTGCATTGAATCTATAGATTACTTTGGTAGTATGGACATTTTAATGATGTTCATTCTTCCTATCCATGAACATAGTATGTGCTTCCACTATTTGTATCTTCAATTCCTTCAGTGTCTTATAATTTTCTTAGTACATCTTTGGATAGGTTTATTCCTAGGTATTTTATTCTTTTTGTAGCAATTGCGAGTGGGATTGTTTTCTTAATTTGCCTTTTTATTAGTTAATTATTGTCATATAAAAATACAACTGATTAAACACTCTTATGTTCATTGCAACATTATTTATAATCATTAAGATATGGAAGCAGCCCAGGCATCCGTCAACAGATGAGTGGATAAAACAACTATGGGCCATTTACATAATAGAATACTACTTGGCCAATAAAAAAGAAGAAAATTTTACCCTTTTGAGACAGTGTAGATGGACCTAGAGAACATTATGCTAAGTGAAATGAGCCAGTAAAAGAAAGGCAGATACTATATGATTTCACTCATAGGTAGAATCTAATAAATGAAGTGAGCTAACAAGGAACATGGAAACAGACTCATAGATGGAGAGTAGGTTGACAGCTAGTGGGGTGTTTGGGAGGGGAAATGAACAAAAAAGAAAAAGGATTCATAGACATAGACAACAATGTGGTGATTGCTTGGAGGAGCGGGTTATAAGGGGACTAAAAGGTAATGTTAAAAAATACAATACAGATTTTTTAAAAAATTCAAAAAACAAAACTCAATTATATATTCATCTACCCAGAAAAGAAATTGAGAAATAAGCACAATAGAAACATGAAATATAATGTAATATACAACTGGACTCACTAAATTAGAAATGTCTAAGTCAAATTATACCCTCAGCACTTATTTGAAATCTATCATCTAAGATATTGGGTGTTTTAAGTGAATCAGCTTCCTCCCTTTCACTTTCTCACTTTGTGAATGCTAACTCAGGCCACAAATTAACTAGTTTTTGTATCAGAGTCTTAAGGGTAAGAACAAAATTTTGTTAGAGGAAATGAAACAAGGCAGTCCTTTCCATCCTCGCTAGAGTCTGAAGTTCTAATTTGTTAGCTCTGATCTGCCTCTGACCAAACAGAAGAGGCCAGTTTTAGACCCCTGGGACTCTTTCTCCCTGGTTCCAGTGCCCAGAAGAAAATGCTTCCTCTTCTCATAACTTGTCATATGTGATGTATTGTAGTACTACCCATGCAATCATTCTAGTTTCAAATGTGGTCCTGGATGATTTTCATCAATACACAATTATCATTTTAAATGCTTCTAAAAGTTTTATTGAGCTATGATCTCTAGCTTATAATCAAAGAAGACCACATTTAGACTTCAAGAAATATGTTAATGACTTGGAAAATTCAAGAACTCCCTAGACACATTACCATAGAGTGACAATCTGAGGGAGAACACTACAACTTAATAGAATGCAGGATTCATAATTACAAACAGAAAGACCCCTCTGTAAGCTGTGCATGCTGAAATGAAGGCCGCTTTCTCTACAAATGAATGTTTGATAACCAGGAAAAGGGTGTCTTAAGTTAGACAATCCTTTATCTTACATTCTGTTTTCTTTTAATCTTATTTTTATTTGTAATTGCATTGTGAACAGTTCATCAAGAAAATTTGTAATATGCTGCAGATGGTGAGGGGACTGCATCTCATTCTTCGGCATCTTGGTCACTTAACTCATTAAAATAGGTCCCAGCTACATTTAAGGAGAGGTATTTATTTTCTAACTACTTTCCTATTGTTCACGAAAAAGTATCATTTCTCTGTGAAAACAAAGCACCAGGAACCTAGTACCTGGGTTGTCTTTTTTACTTCCTTTGACATTGCATTTGACTGCATAAAACTTGTTTACTTGTTAAATGTTTAGGAATGTTTTTCAAAAAAGGCATTGTAACCTATCTTAGAAAACTGTATAAGACTTAATGAATTAATATTTATAAAATAATTTGTACATCCTGAAGTTTCACAAAGCTTCGAAACATTAAAATAATAAATTATTTCAGTATCTTTTAAATACTTTGGCTTTATTTAAAATTAATGTTTCCCCTAAAAATATTAGTAAAAACCATCAGAGTAAGCTGAGAAACAGATTTCAGCATTCTCAGTAAGGCAGTTTTTGTATGCCTTGCCAATATCTTTGTAGGTTTCCTTGTTAATCATTTTACTTTATTATTTATTCCATATATATTTCCATGAAGAGTTCTTAACTTGATGAAAATCTGATTTCTTGATCCACAATCAAATCTTACTATGGCCAGCTGCTATGTCTTCATAACTGTGAAAATATTACATCTCTTTGCAAGTTGGCTCTAATACAAGGAAGGTTACTAAACTAACCCAATTAAATTGAACATATCTGCAAGTTTAGATGATTATTGCTGTTGTCTGTGAGGACTGGGATCCACAGTGATGGATTGCTGGCTACCCCAGTGAATTCTAAAGGGGAAAAATACCCCATCCTGGATTAGTTTGAATTGGCTTAGGGGAAGGTTTTATGATGCAAATTGGAGATATTGGACTTAGTAACAACCTACACTCTCTGTTTTATTCTCCTGTCTCATAGTCACAAGAAGCTTTCTTGAATATGATGCTCCATCCTCATTAATAAGCTCTGTGTTGTACATATTTGTCTGATATAAAGCTGCCATACCTTGTCACCAATTATAGACTCTGAAAAGACCCATCTCATTATAGCACTTAAATTGCTTGTTCCTAAAGGTAATGCTTGGTGTGTCTCTTCTGCCTATTGCCAACAAGAAAATCACCCTTGAAGGGAACAGGCATCAGTCAAAAGCTACAAAAAAAAGAATTAATAAAAAACCTGGCCAGAATATTTATAAGCTTATTGTACAGAACAGATATAGATCAGACAAATAAAATGCAAGGCAAAAGAGGGATTTTTGAACATTTTAATTGCCCAAACACACCTTGTCCAGGAATTTGGGGCCAAGCAAATATTCTGAATGTGAATCACACATGTGGACCAAAGTAAACTGTTTGCTATTGTGTCATAGTTACATTAAAAAAGGATGCAATGTTTGAAAACATTATTTCTCTGTTTCTCACCTCATATCTAGGTGGTAGGAAACTGAGCATCATGAAAGAGAATCCTTACCTTTGGATGACATCACTCTGTATTGCAAACCTGGTACAGCAAAAGTTTCCAATGAATTGTGATTGATCAGTAAATTGAGATGTCTATTAGTGAATTGCTAGGTCAACTGCGCATAGCAGAATACACTTTTGCCAAACGGAAGCTAACATCTTAGGCATGAGGATGCAAAACAAATTTGAAATGCATTTAAAGAACATTTATTCCCAGGTACAATAAAGTTCTATTTATTCTACTCTGTTTCAAAAGCAAAAATGTCTTCACAAATTCCCCATTTTAAGCAAGTAAATGGAAAAAAAATGTTTATACTTTCTTTTTTGCCTCTTTGCTTTTGGAATGCATGACTTTATACACAGGTTAAGCAGTGCAGACTATTTTAATAGTGGGGACTCTCCAAAGACGCTATGCCCCACACCTCTGTGACTACAGAATTGAGTCAGCCGAGGGCAAGATGAAAAGGCTTACAGAAATCCTCAGAAACTAGCATGCGGTTTCTAGTTCAGCCCCTGGAACACAAATATTCCCCAGTCCTTTACAATATGTTTCAAAAGTGTTTGTAGATCTTATGGTGCCATTCAACCTACTATGCATCATTCAAAAATGAAATGTACCAACAACATCAGATTTCCCTTGACAAGAGGGTCAACAAATTATGCTCATTCTTGTAAGAAGTCCACTTAGTCTAGTTAACTATATCTTCAAATGCAGTGAGAACACACCATTTTATAAGGTATCCATTTGTGTGTAAGTATGTGTATACAAGCTTTCAAAGAAATAATAGAAAGATAAAAAGATTATCGGGTTAAATAAAGAACATGTGCATACTGAAAAAACACTTAATATAACGCACGGTACAAGATATGACACATATCTCCAGTTTCTGATTTGGTATTACTGCTATCATTTCTTCACAGCCAATTTGTAAGTCCAATAATACAGTCTCTGAATCTGGTAGATAGAGAAGACTCTCCAGTGTTCCCTCCTGGAAAAATCAGTAATGGAATTCTGACACTCTCATTGAATTCGAAAGAGCCTCCTATTAATTGGTGTTTAGGAGTGTTCTCTCCTCCTTTCAGTAGATCCAAAAACTGAGAACATTATTATTATTACTATCTTTCTACTATTATTCTGCAAAGCTCATTGTAAACTGTAAAGAACCAAGTACTTATAAGGTCTTCTTACTAACCCAGCTCCTCAAAGAAAAGTTGTGAAACACATAAACACAGTTTGAAATTTAATTAAATACAGGAATATTCTTTTTTAATTTATTATTTAGGCATTTTAAAGGGAAATGAAATGAAGTGTAAATTTAAAACACATTTAAACTGAAGTTGAAATCATATTTCCCCAGGTACCAAATAAACATAAAAGTATAAGTGCTAAACATAATAAGGGCAAAAACTAAAAACATTTTATTTTCACTTAATACAAAATATATAGGCTCTTTTTTTAAAAAAGAAGCTTACTTTATAATATTCTCATGATGAGGTTATTATTTAAGTAAGGATACAGGGAAAATATTTTTTCTTGAACACATTTTTCATATCTGATGCTGATAGCAATATACTGCCAAGTAAAGAACACTTGAGTCGCTACTATTTTATTCTCAGTGTAAATCAGTTTTGAGACCATAAGTGAAAGGAAATTTGTGGCACCATGTCTGAAAAAAATTCCAACTCAAAAAAAAACAACAAGAAAATGCATTAGATATGATCACTGACTTTTCTAAATAAGGAAAACAGAGAATAATACGAGGAACTGAGTTTACCACACTGTTCACGACTTGAGTACAAAGCACATTCCTCAGGGGCCAACATTCATATTTGGTTTGTAAAAGAGACAACCAACCAGTAGTAATATTTTTCTTGTCATCTTATGCAACCTTTAGTAAAATACTTTGGTGTTGCAGGTGAATGTGGAAACTCTCATTACCTTTGATTCTCTTAAAACCACTTGTTTATATCTTCTTCCTTAGGTTACTAGTTTGTTCCTGATCCTCCCTTAAAAGAAGATAAGCTGTTATAGTCACTATTTCACTAGTCCCTCATGTTCCACTACATGTCATCTTCTGTCCTTATCACTTTTTAGAAATGTGTATATTGACACTGTGGTGAATTTAATTGTCTTCACTATAAAAATTCAGCTGTTGATTTTTGCAAATCTCAATAATTAGATGGACCAGCATTAGATGTCTAGTACTACAAAATTCCCAGAATCTTATGTTATGCACATTAGTTTCATTTTCTACTTAGGTCTCAAAACCTGAAATACTTTATTTCCAAAATATAAAAAAAGGAACCCTTGAGCCCTGTTGGTGGAAATGCAGACTGCTGCATCCACTGTGGAAAGCAGTATGGAGTTATCTCAAAAAATTAAAAATAAAACTACCTTACAACCTAAAGATTCCACTTCTGGGAATATATCCAAAACAGTCCAAAACACTAATTCGAAAGAATACATGCACCCCTATATTCATTGCAGTGTTATTTACAATAACCAAGATTTGGAAACAAGCCAAGTGTCCATCAATCAATGAGTAGATAAAACCTACTGGTACATTTAGACATGGTAGTGGGGTACTACTCGGCCATAAACAGGAAGGAAATCTTACCCTTCGTGACAGCATGAACCCGGCAAATATTATGTTAAGTGAAATAAGCCATTCAGAGAGAGAAAAGTATCATATGATTTGACTTTTATGTAGAATCTAATGTACACAATAAACTAAAAAACAAAATAGAAACAGATTCATCAATACAGAGAATAGACTGACAGCTGTCAGAGGGGATGGGGCTTGGGGGGACTGGGTAATAAAAAGTGAAGGCATTAAGCAAACCCCCCCCCAAAAAAACCCACCTCATAGACACAGACAACAGTATAGAGACCACCAGAGGGGAAGGGGGGTGAAGATAGAATATGTAGGGGGAATAAATGGTGATGGAAAGAGACTTGACTTGGGGTGGTGAACACACAACACAATATGTAAATGATGTGTTATAGAATTGTACACCTGAAACCTTTATAATTTTATTAACTGATATTACTCTAATGAATTCAACAAAAATTATATAGGAATAAATTTTTAAATACTTTGTTGGAGTTCAGTAATTTTAGAAAAAAAGTAGGTCATTGTAACACCAAAATTCTTTAGACTGTCATGTCTAGTTGTCCAACATCTTAGCAGGCACCATTCAGAGGGACAATACAAAGTCACCTCTAAATTCCTACAGGGTACAAGTAGCACTTCCTTGCAGTGCTGCCAGGGTGACAAAAAGCAAGAGCACTTGAATTTGAAAGCCCCAAAATGTAGGATCTTATTAACATATCAAATAAGCCTAATATTTTTTGCTAGCCTATTATCACATGGGAAGCATTGTCAAATGAGGAATACTAATTATGTTATATTTGTATGCACTATTATTACCAAAATAGTAAGTTCTAGAAATTATGTAAAATTTCTAAAGGTGTAAATAAAAAGTGTAGGACCCTTAGCATCTTCAATAACATAGTTATTAGGGTCCATGAAAGGAATAATTGATGCTTTTAGAGTGCTGGTGATTATGTTTTAATACTGTGGAGAGCTACAAACAGGAGCACATGGGTGCCTCCCTGAAACAGAGAGTAATCATGAAGAATGACTTGAAAATCTCTGTTTGCTTGGGTCTGAGTGTCTTGATCTGTTTTAGACACTGAGTCTTATCAAAGAAATGAAAACAGAGATATCTGTATTTGCCTGACACAGGTAAACACCAGCCCCTGCTGAAAATCTTTAGAGCCATTTTCACTCCCAGGAGTCTCATGAATATAATCTTCTCTCACTGCATGTGTGATCCACCATCTGGCCAATCGAGTGTACTGGATCAAATACTAGTTTGAATTTTTGACTCTGATTACTTAACTGATCATGAGAGATTCAAATATTTCATGTAAAATAAAAATATACCATTGTATTTGAGAAACAACTTTTCTTTTTTCCTTCAGTATTACTAAACAGAATTTGAATTAATTTTTATCACTTTAATTTCTGTTATTATACACTCCTAGTGGCCAAAGCATTAATGAAATGAACTAGCAGCTTTTATGTTCCTATACAAAATCACTTTTAATTGAGACAGTGACTCCTTGCTGAGAATTTAAAAACATCTTCCTTTTAAATTTTTTTCTCTCAAAGGGATATCTCCCCTAAACTCTTTCATAATTCTGTGTAGATTTCTTTGTAGTTGTTGCTCAGTCATTTTTACTTGTAAAGCAATAAGGAAAAGCAAGTTGTTTATTTTTATTTCCTTCAAAAATATAGAAAGAAATTTAATTTCAAAATACAATTTAACTTATTAATGATCATAATCTTTTTGAACCCTAAAAAGTAACCCAAAGCTTAAAATTACCCTTTTCCTTTACTAGATAAGTAGATGAAGTTTCAAAATTATTTTACTATTCATATAACGTTCACCAGCATATTTGAAAGAAAACATAAGAATCATTTAACTGATGTATTTAATATTATGCATAATGCCCTTAACATGAGGGAAGTTATAAGAAGTCAAATACTTGGGGGTAAATACTTGTCTTATTTTTTGCTTTTAAGGAAGAGACCAGAAATCTTAGTGTCTGTCAAGAATAGCCTTAATAGAACTTCTGGTTCTTAGGTTTAACTCTCATCTTAGATCTGTCTTTACTCTCATTTTCATAGCTTCTCAGTTTTGAATTAACATGACTAGAAGAATACTCATAAGCAAATCAACAAACAAGGATGATAAGGTTGTAGAAAAAAATAGAATCCTAGTACACTGTTGATGGGAATGCAGACTGGTGCAGCCACTATGGAAAACAGTATGGAATATCCTCAAAAAACTAAAAATGGAACTGCCTTTTGACCTGGCATTTCCACTGCTGGGACTATACCCTAAGAATCCTGAATCACCAATTCAAAAGAACCTATGCACCCCAATGTTCATAGCAGTGCAACTTATAATAGCCAAGTGCTAGAAACAGCCTAAGGGTCCATCAGTAAACAAGTGGATCAAAAACTGTACTACATTTACACAATGGAATACTTATGCAGCAGAAAGAAAGAAGGAATTTCTACCCTTTGCAACAGCATGGATGGAACTGGAGAGCAGTATGCTAGGTGAAATAAGCTAGGCGGTGAAAGATAAATAGCATATGATCTCATCTGTAAGTGGAATCTAATCAACAAAACAAACAAGCAAGCAAAATATAACCACAGACATGGAAATAAAGAACAAACTGACAATAACCAGAGGGGAGGAGGAAGGATGATAATGGGAAAAGAATGGGAAGGGTCATCAAGGAATGCGTATAAAGGTCCCACAGACAAAGACAAATTGGGAGGGAAGAATTGAATGTGGGAAGTGGGGGTGGGTAAGGCAGGGGAGAGTAATGGGAGAAAAATGGGGACAACTAACTGAACAACAATAAAAGAATACTCATAATTTTATAAAATATGGCAGCAACCCACTTCAGGATTCTCATTCTTTGATATGATTAGTATTCTTTGATAGCTTTCATTCTTTTTGGTATGAAAGATGATCCAAACACATCTTGTTCTTTTTCCACCAGAGACATGAATCATCTATTTATTGAAAACATCTTAATTTCTCTTGGTAAAAAATATATCACCAGATTACAACCTGGAGATGAGAGATCCTCCTGAATTTGCTATTATTTTTAGGCCTTTTTATTAAGTAGCAAGATATGCAATATATATACAGGAGTAAGTAATATATTATTTAAAGACATACTCTGAAGTTCAAATTGATCATTTGAATTCAAATATAGGACAATGGGGATTCTTTTTTAACTTCTTTACCTTACCATTATATTTACTTCCTTGCCACGGTATGATCAAATTAGAATATTCCATGATCACTCATTTGTTTTGTCTAACCATATCAACCCAAAGCCCCTGTGAAACAACACTAATGCTATCACTCTAATATAATCACAAAAAGTAGGATTTTCACTTTTATTTTTGCATATGGTGTCAATATTCTCCCACATTTACTAAAATGTAATTAATGGAGCATATAGTCATAACTTGCCAAATATATCCTTTTTAACCTTCCTTTACTCTTAATTCTACAACTATGCATTTTTTGCTCACAACCAGTCCTATATCTATGTCTTCACAGTCATTTTTTAAAAAAGCATTTTAATTCAGAAAAAAATACTGGTAAAAAGTATAATTATTTAATTTAAAGATTAAATCTGTGAACTTCACAATTAATATTCACTGTATTTCTATGGAGACTTTGTTTTATAAATATAAGCTGTATCTCAATATATGAGGGAATGTATGCACTATAAAGATCGCCATGCCTCTATCTAAACCCCATGATTTTATAATGTATCTACTACAAATTCTGTTCAGTTACCTTTGTGCTTTTAGAAATTTTCTTTAAAGGGCCCCTGACATTTCAGCATTCACTCCCCAGGTCAGTCAGCAAGGTGAATGGTGGCATGACCCTCAAACACATTTTTTTCACCTCAGCAGCAAGTCATTATCATTTGGGGAGTGGACTAACACTTTTGGGAGAGAAATACATTCCCCCATGGTCTCATCCTGTCTCTTTTAAAGCCACTGGGCCTGAGATTCTTTGCAGGGCTCTTAATTTTTGACACACCCTGCTCTGATCCTGCCACAGCCTTCCCAAGGACAGGCTGTGCTCTATTAGTTGTGCGCAGGCCCCATTGTTGGCTCGAAGTCCCAGCCCACTAGAATTTTAATAAAAAGATTCATAGGCAGTTGTTATGAAACAAACACCATAATGACACCCAGACAGGCTGTAGAACTATTTTTAGGCAGATGATGTGTGTGACCCATACTTCAGGCCCACCAAATGATAATAATAGCAACACTCTGCAGTAAGCAAAGAGAACATGTTTCATAAAAATTGCATAAATCATAAAATGTTTCCTTCCATCCTTCAGCCTTCTGCTTACCTTCCTCTCCACACCATCAGGAGTCCCAGGGCTTAGTGCTGAGTACCTTTCAGAATCCAAGTAACAATCTAAAGAAAAATGAATCTTTTATTTTGTCTGTGTTCATTATTCAAAAATAACACATGGCATTATGCATGTACAATAAAAGCATCCAAGCTTTACATTGTTTTAAAAAGTAAGGCCTGGCTGTTTTGTCTTTTTAAAACAGGGTCAGAAACTAATTCTTCCATATTTGACATCTTTCTTCATATATATAAATTAACATGTAGTAGCAGCATAGGACCTGAATAAGTGCCCCTCAGAACAGAGTGATCTGTCTGCTGAAAACATCTGAAGGGAAAGGACCACTCTTGGAAATGGAAGAAACATTACTATGATAGGCAGGATAAAGAAGTACTTTGTGAAGAGGCTTGTGTTAGGCTATTGATAGATTTGGTTTGCCAACACTGCTTCCAAGTTTTAGAAGTTAGAGAGCCCCAATTTTGGTTTCATCTAGTAGTTAAAGAAGCTAATTTATTTAACCTCCCTATTTGCTCTTCCATGTACTGTTGAGAACTGCAAGACTGGCTAAATATAGAAATCATTTAAAGAAATCTTATTAAAAATCTAACTTCCTAAAACTGAACCTGAAGTGAACTACAGTAACAGAGGAAAATTGGCAAAGGAAGATGAATATTTAGTGCAAGACAGATTACAAAGCAAGTTAGAGTACAAAAGCTTGAGATAGGAAACATTTAAAATTTGTACATTTAAGTTGCTACATTTCCCCAAAACTTGTAAAAGGACACAATTATATCTCAGAGAGGGCAGGTGGTATAACAGACTCAGGTACAATTGGGTCAAAGGGCTGGCTCAGCTCCCTTCCCCACAGTTTCTCCTTGGGTGACTTTTATCTTCTCCCCAGTGATTCTAGCTACAGAGAGCAGCCAGCGAATGAGCAAAACCATGAGGTTTTTTCCTATCTAGAAACTAATAGAGAAGAACACTGAAGGAAACTATTAGACTATTTCAGCTGAGACTGTTTGTTTCTTTAATGTATTAATGTCATTTTTCTCTGTTTCAAATATTGAATTTTGTTTTCTTTTATCTCTTCTCAATTTCAATTCCTAACTATTCCTATTTCTAATCCATGTTTGAATTCTTTGTATTTTTCTTTGTGTTCTTTGTATTCCTAGTTATTTTATGTTTATTTCTAAGTACTTACTTTCCTGCCTGTGCCCAGGTACCCTCACTTGTATTTAATGATGAAAAAGAACAATATCAGATTTTCCTTCTGTTTGTATCACTTAAAGACTCATACTTTTAATTTTCTCTCAGATATTACAGTGGAGGGATATCTTGAGAATGAAGAAGGTTATTATGTGTGCTGCAGTTTTTTTCTAATTCTAGCTGCCGATCCTGACTTCCAAGCTTTAGCATAACATTTTATTGTAATCTAGATCACATTCACACCTATAGCCTGGAAGTTTAGAGTTCTTTGCAAATTACTTCAGTGTGTCTTATAGAATCTTCTTTAGTATTAAAGTATTATATGTTAATGCTTTGAAATTGGGAAAATTGCCTCAATATCATAAGAATAATAGGAAAATGCTAATGATCTCTAAACACCTGAAATTATTTTAACAAAGCTGATTGACATTCACTCTATAAAAAGTTCACACCAATGCCTGTGTCCTAGCAGATGTTACTTGTATTTTAAAAGATTCTTTGTTGGTATAAGATGTCTTCTAATTACAAGACATGACAACACTTCTGGGTTCAGAGGTATGCTGTATTTTTTTGATATTCAAGTCCAAAGGATATTCAAGTCCATAGTCAAATTCAAGTCACTATGCTTAGCTTTACAAAACTATATAAACTCTAAATCGAAACAAAAACAAGTAAATTAAACAAAAAAAATGGTCAAAAAATTAAAATAGTTAATAGCTGGGCAAAATTAGCTGGCTAGTAATAAGTTTCAATTAAGTTGGTAAAGTACATTATGCCCACCAGGTTCTTGCTTTGGTCTACTTTACTCGAAAATGCACCTGCTTAATATTTTAATAGCATTTACTACACTATATTTTGGATTTTTGTGCTAGTTTGGTCTTTTTCAGTAGACTTTGAGCTTCTTGAGAGAAGAGGTTATGTTTTCTTTGATTCTGTACGTCCAAGAACCAAGTCTGGTGGCTAGGAAGTAGTAGGAGTAGCAAGATAGATAGAAAAAATAACTATGACTTTGGGAGCTTATATAATGTATCAGGAATTATGCTATTTTATACATTATATTAGTTGCTCCTTGTTGCAATCCTATAAAACAAGTATTGATATCTCCATTAAGAAGGTTTTCAGAAATTATACAATGAGTGCAGCACAAATAAAAGTGAGGCACAAATGCTTCAAAGATGGTTGAGAATCTGTTGAAAGTGATCCACATTCTGGAAGGCCTGCAACAAACAGAACACCTGAGAATGTCAAACATGTACAGGCTGAAATCAACAAAGATCAGCAACTGACAGTGCAAGAACTAGAAGTTGATGGGGGGATTCCAAAAACTATTCTGTCTGAGATTTTGATGGGGTGTCTTGGCATGAAATGCGTTGTGGCAAAATTCATTCTGTGGCTTCTGCTACCAGAGCAGAAAGAACATCATGCCACAGTTATTAATAACTTGATTCCAACTGCTACCAAAAAATCAGATTCGGTGCCCTGCGACTTCTGGCTTTTCAAAAAACTAAAGTCACTTTGGAAAGGGAAGAGATATCAAACCTTTGATAAGATTCAAGAAAATACAAATGAGCAGTAGATGACAATTCCAACAAAGGATTTTGCAGTGTTTTGAATAGTGGAAGAGATGATGGGAAAACTGAGGCCCCAAGGTGCCTACTTTGAAAGGTACTGAGCATCATTGTCCTATGTACAGTCTTTCTTGCATCTTGTATCTTCTTCAATAAATGTCTCCCTGGCTGGCGTAGCTCAGTGGATTGAGCATGAGCTGCGAACCAAAATGTCGCAGGTTCGATTCCTAGTCAGGCCACATACCTGAGTTGCAGGCCACAGCCCCCAGCAAGTGCACATTGATGTTCTCTCTCTTTCTCTCTCTCTCCCTCTCTCTATCTCTTTCTCTCTCTCTCTCTCTCACTCTCCTTTCACTCTCAAAATAAATAAATAAAATCTTTTTTAAAAAGCCTTTAAAAAATAAATAAAATAAATATCTCTATTTTTCATAGTACATGGCAGGATACTTTCTGGACAGACTACACACATTCCATAGTAAAGCAAGAGCATTAAAAGAATCCAAAATGGTTGTAAGCATAAACAACTTTGTAAAGCTAAAAAAGAAGTTATTTGAAGTTGCTTAGCCCAATTTTTTGTTTAAGAACTTCAGCTTTAAAAATCAGTGAAAAACTACTTAATCCATCCAACACAGCAAGACAGGTTCTATACAGAAATAGCGGAAGGAGTAGATTTAAAGACTTTATGTGCTGACTTAATATCTCTGTATGCAGCTCACTGTTGTCTGTTTTTAAAAATGTCCTTTCAAGTCTCTTCCACTTGAGCAAGAGAAATGGTTCTATACTTCTACTTCCCTGCTTAACGTAACTAGCAAAGCTGAACAATACAATGTTTTATGGTATAAATTCAGTGAAAAAAAAAGCCAAGTTTAAAGAAATAAATTTATACTCTCATGTGAATCAAAAGGAAAAGAAGAATGTCACATACAAGAGAAACAATGAATTAAAATAAGTCTCTTAAATTTTAAATACAGTACTTTTTAAGTACACAGGAACATAGTAGGTTTGTAATACCTGTCATTGCTTTCTGAGATCTTTCTACATGTGCATAATTTAATCATTCCACCTGAAGTGTCAGGCACATAAAGGTATTATTAGTTAAGAGTGAATAGCAGTTTAATTTGAAATAGAAGATTGATTTTTTTAACTATTAAACCTATAAAAATTAAAATGAATACTTTTATAATATTAAATAACTATATTTCTTCTATTTTAACTTTAGCCAAGATGATTTTCTAAATTGTATGATAATGTTTATTTTGATCTATATGTTTTAGCTTTTGGAGCAAAATAAGTATAATACAGCACAGAGACTTTTAACCTTTGAAACTCCTTTTGAGAATCAATTTCATGAACAGATAGAGGTTAAAATCTATTTGGTAAATGTGTACTCAGTGACTATTAGATGTCAAGAATCATTTGTTGTGTATAAACACATATGGACATGCTACACTTCCTACTCTCAGGGGTCTCATGGACTAATGAATGAGACAACATATATAAATACATTACATATGCTAGTTTACATTCTAAGGTGATGTATGTAAAAGGTTAAATTTCTAATGAAGTGGTAAAAGTTTCTGAAGAAGGTGATTACTGAGCTAAATTCTCAAGGAAAGATACATCTTTGTTCTTCATAGCAGACTAAAAAGTGTATGGAAAGAGAATAAGGTATGGAATAGAATGATATAATTAGAGCATTACATAAAAATATATTTTTAGACTATGAAGAGAAGAGAGGAGTAAAGATCAGCCCTGTTAAAAATCAATGTTAAGTGTTCACTCAAGACCACAATAGAGTATGGTGACTAAGGGCTAGGACTCTGAGGAAAACTGCTTGGATTTGAATCCCAACACCACTATTTACAAAGTGCAGAATCTTGAGAACTCACCTAAACTCTCCATGGCTCAGTTTTCCCATGTGTGTAATAGAGATAATAATGGTCCTTAACTTATAGGTCTGCTCTGTTTCAAGTGCTTCACATATATTACCTAGTGTGCTTATGGTAACAACTCTGAAGTAATAGCTATTGTTATGACACAGATACTCTATTGATGTTTGCAGAAGTTACCGACACCTGTAAAACACACTACTTTAGTAATGAATAAAAACAACTATAATATATTAATTACTTGTTAAGACACTACAAACATGAATAAGCACTGGAATGTTCCATATCCTATTAGGAAGTACAAATGAATATAATTACCACCACGACAACTAAAACAATTTTAAAAAGCATAACATATATGATGTATATGTATTTTAGAAAAAGAAATGTAAAATAACTAATTTATTTTCCAAGGAGAAAAGGGGCCTTTTTGAGCAAATACCAGTGTCATTTACCTCTCTTTAAGTATTAACCATGCCTGGGAATAAATGGGCAAAATATGGGCTGGCCATGGACAGAAAACTCTTCTGGGATAGCAAAAGATACAGAATAGTTGTTAATAGTCTCATGGGCTAGCATGACAGATTGGAATGTATAGTATTCCCAAACTCAGAGCTGATTCTTCTAGCCAGGAAGTGCATCCCCATGGGAATTTGCCAAAAAACATGGCAGCATAGGTTGCTATTGGCTTGGCTGGAAACCAGAGGGAAAATTAGTGTGTACTATAGTGCTTCAATTCCAAATTTCCCCAAAGGGGTACCTGTAATCACTCAGGATGGATCTCACTCTAAAGACATTTGAAATCAGAGGTAAACTGAAATTCAGGTTGCAACACAGATGCAATCTACCAGAATTCCCATAAGGAGAGGAAAATGAGCAAGAAATTGGGACTCTAATTGAAAAAATAATGAAAGAAAACTCCCTTAATTTTGTGAAGGAAATAGATATACATGTCCATGAAACACAGAGAGTCCCAAACAAGACGGACACAAAGAGACCCACACCAAGACACATCACAATTAAAAGACCAAAGTTTGAAGATAAAGACAGAATCTTAAAAGCAGCAAGAGAATAGCAGTTAGTTAACTACAAGGCAGCTCCCATAAGACCATCAGTTGATTTCTCAAAAGACACTCTGCAGGCTAGAAGGTATGGGCAAGGAATATGCAAAGGGGTAAAAAGTAAGTATCTACAACCAAGATTACTCTACCCAGAAAAACTATCATTTAAAATCAAAGTGTAGATAAACATCTTCCCAGACAAGGTAAAGCTAGAGGTCATCATCACCAAATCATTATTATATGAAAGGTTAAAGGGACTTATGTATGATAAAGAAGAAGAAAGATCAAAACTATGAATAATAAAATACCAATAAATACATATCTATCAACAATTGAATAAAAAAAATAAACAAAAGCAGAATAGAAATAGAAGCACAGATACAGAGAATATTTTGATAGTTGCCAGAGGGAATGGATAAAAAAGGTGAAGGGATTAAGAAGTAAAAGTTGGTAGTTGCAGAATAGTCATGGGGATATAAAATACAGTATAGGAAAGGGAGTAGCCAAATAACTTATATGCATGACACATGGACATGACCAAGGTGTAGGGATTGGTTGAGGGAATAGGGGGTGCTGGGTAGAAGGGACAAAGGGGAAAATATTAGGACAACTATAATAGCATAATCAATAAAATGTAATTTAAGAAACTGCAAACAACCTACATATATGTCAGTGACAGACTAGACAGGTAAATAGTGGTAAATCAATTAAATAGAAAATACTACAGCAATAAACATTATCTGCTGCTTCACACATAAATACATGTATCTGTCAGACATAATGTTGCATAAATAAAGCCAACACAGAAGAGAGAAAAATAATCAGCTCTTCATCCTAGTTACCTAACAGAGAAAGTGATATACCCTCTCTTAGGAAACAATTTTTTTTTAAATTAACCTTTTCTCTTTTTTTAAAGATTTTATTTATTTATTTTTAGAGAGAGAATGGAGGCAGAAAGAGAGAGAGACAGAGAGAAACATCAATGTGCGGTTGCTGGGGATCATGGCCTGCAACCCAGGCATGTACCCTGGCTGGGAATCAAACCTGCGACACTTTGGTTCGCAGCCCGTGCTCAATACACTGAGCTATGCCCGCCAGGGCAGGAAACAATTTTTACTCCAAATTCTTTGGCTCATTTAAATGTGCAATCCTGTACATTATCAAAAATGATGAGACATGAAATAAGAGAAAAATAAAAATATAGAAGCAGAACCACCAATAAATCATATATGTAGAAGTTAGGTTACACTCTGAAAGCACATTATAAATATGTTAAAGAAATATGAAGATAGACAAAATAGGGAAAATCTATTTTATAATAGAGAAATAAAATCTTTCAAAATCAAACTGACATTCTAGAACAAATTTTTCTTAAATCTTAAATTAAGAATTTATTGGATATGAGGCTTAATAATAAATTAAATACAGTAGGAGGAAGGCCAATAAATGTGAAATTAGGTCAATAGAAATTATCCAAATTGAAGACCACAGAGAAAAGTACTTAAAAAATCTAAGAACAACTTGTAAAGTACATGTAGAACAATATAGCCGTTGTATAACTAGAGTTTCAAAAGAAGAGGAGAAACAATTTTTTAAATGAAATAATCTATTTTATTTAAAATGCTCAGTGAACTCATGTAAGTGCAATTAAAACTATGTGAGGTTTATCTAGGAGAAATCCAGCCATTGTTAATGTAATGAAAATGGCTAACACAACATCCATATAACCTGTCAGTCAAGGAAAGAGAACTGGAATACACATTCATGAACATTGATGACTTCACTGTACCAATTAGTGGGGGAGGTAGGCACTGTTGAGTGAGCATGTGTACTGTGTGGCCATTGCATTTCAAATGACTGAGTGAGTAGAGCAACGAATCTGCATTGAATTTTGTACTTGTAGTAGACCGTTCTGCATGGCATGGGCCCAGCTCCCACTCGGAGATGTACAGGACCCATGCCCATGGATAGGTTCTTCTGTGGGGAATCAGGCCTGCAATTTACCTAGGCCTCTATGAGTCTGGCTTTTTGCTAAAACTCCCTCACCCTGAATTGAGGACATTTACTGCAAAGCAACTTCCTAAAAACCATGTCATACCTTCAAAGGATGAGTGTAACTGGTTCAACTACTTTTGCCTTTTCATTTGCAAATATCCCTCTTCTGTGATGTGATTAGCAGCATTGGCTCCTTTGTTTTCTGTAGAAGGTAACCACCTAAAGCGAACCTGTGCATAGTAAATGAGGACCATCATGTAATGGGTAGAGTAACCCAATAAAGGCCTATCATGGTGGAGGCTGCAGCTTTTGCTCCCCTTGAGAGAAAAGCCATGCTGTCCCTTTTCCTACACCAGACTCAGTAGTTTGTGTGAATGTCTCATTTCATGCATAATGATGTGGGCACTGCGGGCCGGTGTCTGCATCAGTACTAAGTTTGAACATTCCTCCATGGAAACTATTCAGATGATACAGAAAGCTGTAGCTATCCACAACTGGTGATTGGCAGCTTCATCACAACAATGTGCCCACTTGTGGATCACATCTTATGCTGAGTATTTTGGTGAAACACCAAATCACCCAGGTGACTCAGCCCTGCTATAGCCCTGATTTGGTGCTCTGTGACTTCTGGTTTTTCCCAAAACTAAAATCACCTTTGAAAGGGAAAAGATTTCAGACCATCACTGAGATTCAGGAAAATACAATGGGGCAGCTGATGGCAACTGGGAGAATTGTGTGAGGATCGAAAGTTCCTACTTTGAAGGGGACTGACATGTTATTGTCTTATGGACAATGTTTCTTGTATCTTGTATCATGTTCAATAAATGTCTCTATTTTTCATATTTTATGGCTGGATACCTTCTGGACAGACCTTATATTTCATCATAATCAAATTACCAAAGATCAGTCTTTTAAAAAAATTCTAATAGACTAAGAATATGGACACTTCACACACAGAAGAACAACAAGAAAAGATAACTGACATCTCATCAGAAACCATGCAAGACAGGTCTTGAAATGCCATCTTTAAAGTGATGAGGGGAAAAATTAAATGGCTATCAAGATAGATTTCTGTACCTGACAAAACTCACATTGAAAAGTAAAGACATGCCCCGACCACTGTGGCTCAGTTGGTTGGATGCTGTCCTGCAAAGCAAAAGGTAGCTGGTTCCATTCCAGGTCAGGGCACATGCCTGGGTTATGGATTCATGCCACAGATGGGGTTCACGAGTGGGGTGCCACTGATGTTTTTCTCTCACATTGATATTTCTCTTCCTCCTTCCCTTCTTCTCTCTCTAAAAAATAAACAAATAAAATATTTTAAGCCCTGGCTGGTGTAGCTCAGTGGATTGAGTGCGGGCTGTGAACCAAAGTATCGCAGGTTCAATTTCCAGTCAGGGCACATGCCTGGGTTGCAGGTCACTGCCCCCAGCAACTGCACATTGATGTGTTTCTCTCTCTCTCTCTCTCTCTCTCTCTCTCTCTCTCTCTCTCTCCCCCCTTCCCTCCCTCTCTAAAAATAAAAAAATAAAATCTTTAAAAAATATTTTTAAAAATAAAGACAAAAGAAAGAATCTTTCAAACAAAAGTTGAGAGAATATGTTGTTAGTAAGCCACATTAAGATATATTAAAGGGACTTCCAGCCAAGATGGAGGCGTAGATAGATACTCTGTGCCTCCTTGCACAATCAAGAGAAGGACAAGAACAATTTAGAAACAGAATAAAAACTGGAACTAACAGAAAACTGAACTGTATGGAAGTCAGACAACCAAGAAGTTAAAATAGACACATTCATCCAGACTGGTAGGAGGGGTGGAGTCCGGCAGCCAGGCTCAGGTCTCGGCGCAGAGAGCAGAGAGCATTGGGACCGGGCATGGTAGGCATCCTGGTGTGCAAGACCACAGCTGGCAGACCCCGGCCAAGGGCAACCAGCAGACCCAGCAAGGAGGTGATTGTGAAGCAAAGCACTGTGTGCAACCCAGGATCCCAGTGCTGGAAAATAGAGCCTTGTGGCACTGATTGAAAACATCAGTGGGGGTTGAGACACAGGGAGAGACTCCCAGCCTTACAAGAGAGATCGTTGGAAAGTCCCACAGGGTGCACAAGCCCACCCACATGGGAATTGACACCAGAGGGGCCCAGTTTGCTCAGGGGAAATGGTGGAAGGGACTGAGGTCCGACGAAGAGCGGAACAAGTGCCATTGTTCCCTCTCAGACCCCACCTCCACATATAGCGTCACAACCCAGCGAAGGGGGTTCCCCACCCTGGTGAACACCTAAGGCTCTGACCCTCATACGTAACAGGTGTGACCAGACCAAAGGGGGAAAAAAAAAGACGGCTCAAACAGAAGAACAAATGAAAGCTCCACAGTTAGTACTGTTAAGCGACTGAGAGATAGCCAACCTATCAGATGCACAGTTCAAAGCACTGGTGATCAGGATGCTCACAAAATTGATTGATTTTAGTTGCAAATTACATGAAAAAATGAAGGCTACAATAAATGAAATGAAAAAAATGCACAGGGAACCAATAGTTATGGAATGAGTGCTGGGTCTCACATCAATGGAGTGGACCAGAAGGAAGAAAAAAACATGCATTCAGAAAAAAAATCAAAAAATAAGAATTTGAAAAAATGAGGAGAGGTTTAGGAACCTCCAGGACATCTTTAAATGTTCCAACATCCGAATTATAGGGGTACCAGAAGGAGAAGAGGAAGAGCAACAAGTGGAAAACTTATTTGAACAAATAATAAAGGAGAATAACTTCCCCATTCTGGCAAAGGAAATAGACTTCCAGGAAGTCCAGGAAGCTCAAAGAGTCCCAAAGAAGTTGGACCCAAAGGGGAACACACCAAGGCACATCATAATTACATTAGCCAAGGTAAAAATGAAGGAGAGACTCCTAGAAGCAGCAAGAGATAAAGAGACAGTTACCTACAAAGGAGTTCCCATCAGACTGTCTGCTGATTTCTCAAAAGAGACCTTACAGGCAAGAAGGGGCTGGAAAGAAGTATTCCCAGTCATGAAAGGCAAGGACCTAGATCCCAGATTGCTCTATCCAGCAAAGCTTTCATTTAGAATGGAAGGGCAGATAAAGTTCTTCTCAGATAAGGTCAAGTTAAAGGAGTTCATCATCACCAAGCCCTTATTTTATGAAAATGTTAAAGGGACTTATCTAAGAAAAAGTAGGTAAAAAACATGTATATTAAAATGACAGCAAACTCACAATTATTAACAACCACACCTAAAACAAAAACAAAAACAAACTAAGCAATCAACTAGAACAGGAACAGACCCACAGAAATGGAGATCACATGGAGGGTTAGCAACAGGGGAGTGGGAGGAGGAGAGGGGGGAAAGGTACAGAGAATAAATGGCATAGATGGTAGGTAGAAAATAGACAGGGGGAGGGCAAGAATAGTATGGGAAATGTAGAAGCTAAAGAATTTATGACACATGGACATGAACTAAAAGGGGAAATGTGGGTAGGAGAGGGTGTGCAGGGTGGAGGGGAATGAAGAGGGGAATGAAGGGGGAATGAAGAGGGGGACTCATAATCAATAAAATATATTTTTAAAAAGATATATTAAAGAAAAATGCTGAAGAAAGTTCATCAGTCTGAGAGAAAATTATCACACACAAAATTATCCATTTCTGTTTCTTTTGGTTTCTCTTTATTCTCTTCATTTGCTTCTGTGTATTTGAGTTACCATATGGTGTCATTTCCTTATTCCAATATAGGTTTGTTTCTAGTCATTTTATTTGTGTTGCATTGTTAAGTATGTTTCTATGTGCTGTAGGCTCAACAATCAAGTGATAAAACTATCACACTTGCAGTCAATTTTTAAATCAGCTAATATAAACAACATGCAATCATATTGTCTTTTATAATTGCCTACACAATTGCATCAACTAGTATTTCATATTTCTAATGTACTTTTAAATTATTCTGGTGTCACTCACATTCAGCCTGAGGAACTTTGGTGTGGGTCTTCCAACAGCAAATTCTCTAAATGTTGTGCATCTGGAAATATCTTAATTTACTTACATTTGGAAAGATAATTTTTCTACATATAAAAGTTGTGGTTCACCATTTTTCTCTTTAGCACTCTTAATATGTCCTCTCACTGTATCATTTGCTTCCATTACTTCTGATGATAAATCAGCTGTTAATCTTATTGAGATTTTGTTGTATGCGATGAGTAGTTTTTCTTATTGCTTCCAAGAATTTCTTGTGTCCTTTTCTATTTTAACTACATATGATGTGTCTCTGTATTGATCTTTTTATATTTGTACTACTTGGAGTTTATGGAATTTCTCTAATGTTTGCATTTATGTTTCTCAATTTGCCAAGCTTTAATCATTTTTCTCCAGATAATTTTTTGTTTGTTTCTTTACTTTCTCCTCTGGCACTCTTATTATTTATGATAGGATAATTAATAATGTCCCAAGTTTTCTGAGGTGTTCATTTTCCTTCATTCTTTTTTTCCTCTGTCTTCATATTATACAAGGTCTGTCCAGAAAGTATCCATCCATGCACTATGAAAAATAGAGACATTTATTGATGAAGATACAAGAAACATTGTGCATAAGACAATAACACCTCATTCTCCTTCAACAAGGCACCTTGGGACCTCACAGAGTTCTCCCAGCATCAATAGCAACTGCAGCCCAAGGTTCCTTCTGTTCTGGTGGCAGAAGCCACAGAATGAATTTTGTCACACAATTTTATGCCAAGATCCTGCATCAAAATCTCAGACACAGTAGTTATTGAAATCCCAAGAACAGTGTCTAGTTCTCACATTGTCAGTCACTGATCACTGTTGATTGCAGCCCATATATGTTCAACATTCTCAGGTGTTCTGCTTGTTGCAGGCCTTCCAGAATGTGTATCACTCTCAACAGATTCTCACCATCTTTGAAACATTTGTGCCACACTTTTACTTGTGCTGTACTCATTGTATTATCTCCTAAAACCTTCTGAATTATACAAAGAGTTTCCACAGAGGAATATTCAAACTTAACACAAAATTTGATGCAGATTCATTGCTTTACTTACTCAGTCATTTTGAATACAATGGCCACATAGTGCACATGCTCGCTCAACAGCATCTACCTCCCCCACTGAATAATACAATGAAGTCATCATCGTTCACACATGCACATTCCAGTCCACTCTCCTTGGCTGCCAGGTTACATTGATGACACATGCACAAACTGTTCTCATTATATTAACAGTGGCTGGACTTTATCTGGACAGGCCTCTTATATTCTATATAGAACTATCTTAAGTTCACTGGGTTTTTTTCCCCACCATCTCAAATCTACTGTTTAATCCATTGAATGAATTTTTCATTTTAGTTATGGTCTTTTCTTTTTAAAAATACATTTATTAATTTTAGAGAGAGAGAAACATTGGTTTATTATTCCACTTATTTATTCATTCATTGGTTGCTTCTTTTATGTGCCCTGACCAGAGATTGAACCTACAACTTAGCATATGAGGATAAAGTTCTAACCAACTAATCTATCCAACTGAGCTATACTGTAAGTGCTCAGCCAGGGCACTTATAGTATTTTCAACTCTGGGTTTATCATTGTATTTTAGTTTATTTTATTATTTTATTGAGTTTATTGAGGTGACATTGATTAACAAAACCATGCATCTTTTAAGTGTACAACTCAGCAAAACATCATCTGCATACTACATCATGTGCCCATCACCCAAAGTAAAGTTTCTTTCCACTTTATCATTTTAAGGAAATAGTTCTATTTTGATGGATATTCTCTATTTTATAAGGCATTATTGTGTTCTTAAATTCTTTAAACATAATTTTATTTAGTTTTTGAACCTAATTATAATGCTTGCTTTGAAGTCTACTAAGTCTAACATCTGAGCCCTCTCAAAAGTTGTTCCTATTATCTGTTTTTTTATCTTTTTATGGGTCACATGATCCTGACTCTTTACATGTCTTGAGCATATCTTTATAATTATATCTTTCACATTGCTAATGCACATCTTTAGTAATACAGTATACATTGTGGCCTTGATATGGCTCAGGAAAAAAATCCATGTCTATTAAAGAAAAATGATTCAAGAGTCTATAGTCATGTCTTTGTATGTTACTATCAAAAACCCACAAAACAATTATTGCCTCTGGAAACATACAGAAAAATATTGTAAAATTCTATTATTTTAATCTTTATGTGTTTTCTCTACATAGCATAGCTCAATAAGAAATGTTTTCTAATATAAGCACTTGAAATGTACCATTATATACCAGATCTGGCACAAATAGTACCCCTTTTTTATCCATAAATATCTTTTGTTACAAAGTCATAAGCATGTAATTCTATAGCATAACAATATCATAGTCAAAAACACCATATGACATTTTAGGTAAAACATTCAAATTGCTGTCATGTGAGACATTCACGTGCCCTGCCAACCACACTCAGTGGTCTTGCTTCTGCCGGACCCTGTAGTTCCTTCGGGTGCATCTAGAAACATTTCCCCATGCCATCACATTCTCAGACTATACTTAATTTCAGGACTCCTGGACACCTGCCTTACACCTGTGTACTATTATAAATACTGCTTTTTGACGTAGTTTAATATCCCATGATAATCATCTAATCTAGCTAACTTCCTGACATGAGTATTGGTCTGTGACAGTGACCATAGGTTCATGGGTTACCCATCCACACATCTAACTCAACTCAGAAGTCAGATATCTAACTTCAACAGTTTTATATTCTGATGTATTTTGTCTTTCTGGGTTCAGGTATTGCTTTCCTTCTCAGCACTTTTTTTTTGTTTAACGATTCAACAAGAAAATTTCACAGCATAGTTTTCATCACATTGTATTTTTTTAAAAGATGATTAATAAAATCTTCAAGTGGTAAAAATCATTTGGTTACCATTTATGTTGTGTCTCTAGATAGCATTTAATTTGGCAAATCCTAATGGCCAATTTTTTTCTCTTGTAAAAAGGAGATATAAATATTTCCAAGATTGAGTTAGCCTTTATGTAATTCATTCAGGACTACCATAGTAATTTTTGCAGTCCTGCATAATAGTATTCTAGGATTTTTCTTTAATACAGGTTCTTCTGGGGCCAATAATTATTAATTCCAAAGAAACAGAGAAAAACTGAATAGCAAGAGAAACCAGGTATCTAGTAAAAAATGAATGAATACCCTGAAGATGCCAGTTCTCCTAAAATTAATAGATCAGTTTAATGCAATTATAAAGAAAATATACATTTGCTTTTTCATATGTGATGAAATTGTTCAATTTTTTGTAGGATTTATGAACAAGACTAACTGTAAAATATGTGAGAAGCAACATTATATTATATGTAAAAATTACTTTAAACATTTAATAAATATGACACTAAAGCAGAATCAAAAGAGAGGTCACAAAATGGTGGCAGAGTATGAAGATCTTTCTCTCACCTCCTACCAACACCAAACTGGAAATAAAAATGAAGGGAACAGCCAAAAACTATTAGACCTAATGAATGAATTTGGCAAAGTAGCAGGATACAGAATTGATACTCATAAATCGGTGGCATTTTTATACACCAGTAAAATTATCAGAATGAAAAACTAAGAAAACCATCCCATTTACTATTACAACAACAAAAACGGTACCTGGGAATAAATTTAAGCCAGGAGGTTAAAGACCTGTACTTGGAAAACTATAGAACACTGAAGAAAGAAATTGAGGAAGATACAAATAAGTGGAAGCATATACTGCATTCATGGATTAGAAGAATTAACATCATTAAACTGTCCATACTCCCAAAGAAATCTATAGATTCAATGCAATTTTTACTATAATACCAATGGTACATTTCACAGATCTAGAATGAATACTCCATAAATTTATATGGAACCAAAAAAAAAAGACCCTAAATAGCATCAGAAATCTTGGAAAGAAAAACAAAGTTGGAGGGATCACATACCTGAAATCAAACCATACTATAAGGCCACTGTAATCAAAGCAGTCTGATACTAGCATAAGAATAGAAACATCGAGCCCTGGCTGGTGTAGCTCAATGGATTGAGTGTGGACTGTGAACCAAAGTGCCGCAGGTTCGATTCCCAGTCAGAGTACATGCCTGGGTTGCAGGCCATGACCCCCAGCAACTTCACATTAATGTTTCTCTCTCTCTCTCTTTTTCCCTCCCTTCCCTCTCTAAAAATAAATAAATAAAATCTGTAAAAAAAAAATAGAAACATAGATCAATGAAACAGAATAGAGAACCCAGAAATAAACCCATGTCTTTACGGTCAATTAGTATTCAACAAAGGAAGCAAGAGCTTTCAATGAATAAAGACAGTCTGTTAAAAAAATGGTGGTGGGGAAATTGGAAAGGTACCTGAAAAAAAAATAACTACACTACTAACTTACACCATACACAAGAATAAACTCAAAATGGTTAAAAGACTTAAATATATGTCATATTACCATAAAAATCCTAACAGAAAACAAAGGTAGTAAAATTTCACATATCTCACACAGGAATGTTTTTGCTGATATATCTCCTAGAACAAAGGAAACAAAGGAAAAATAAAGAAACCAGACTACATCAAATTAAAAAATTTCTACACAGAAAATTTCTAAAGAAGCCATCATCAAAATGAAAAGGGAACCCAGTTTATGGGAGAACATATTTGCCAATGATACATTGGACAAGGGTTTAATCTCCAAAATATATAAAAACTCAAATGACTCAACACCAAGAAAGCAAACAATCCAACTCAAAAATGGACGAAGAACCTGAACAGATACTTCTACAAGGAAGGCATACAGAGAGCCCATGAACATTTGAAAAAATGCTCAACATCACTAGCCATCAGAGAGATGTGAATTAAAACCACCATGCAATATCACCTCACATCTGCCAAAGTGGCTATTATTAATAATTCAAGAAATACGTGTTAGGATGTGGAGAAAAGGGAACTCTAGTGCATTATTGGTGGGAATTCAGGCTGGTGCAGCTACTGTGGAAACCAGTATGGAGTTTCCTCCAAAAAATTAAAAATGGAACTGCCTTTTGACCCAGCAATTCTACTTCTGGGAATAATATATCACAAGAATCCTAAAACACCAATTCAAAAGAAAATATGCACCCTTATGTTTGTAGCAGTGTTATTTCCTAGACAAGATCTGGAAACAACCTAAGGGTCAATCAGTAAATGAGTAAACAAAAAAGTTGTCATACATTTACATAAGGGAATACTATGCAGCAGTAAAAAAGAAAGAATCTTACCTTATCAATGGCATGGATAGAACTGAAAACTATTATGCTACATGAAATAAGCCAGTTGGTGAAAAATAAATACCATAGCATTCCAGTTACAAGTGGAATCTAATGAACAAAATAAACTAATGAACAAAAATAGAATCAGAGTTAGGGGTGAGGGGAGAAGTGGAACTGGTTGAATGGGATTTGTCAAAGAATATATATGCATGACCCATGGACATGGACAATGATGAGATATGACATCATACAAGCAGAAAGTATTAAAGAAAAGATTATTAAAGTCTGCTACATAAAAACACAAAGTAGAAAGCTCCATCATAATTGTAGCAGGTATGAGGGGAATGAATCAACAAAATTAATATGTAAGTAGTTCTCACAATCAAGAAATAGTCCAGTAAGTACCTGAACAAAGGAGGAACATCACAATTTAATAAAAAAAGAAATACAAAGAAAAATATCCCACCTAACCAGTAATCAATAAATGCAAATTAATGCAATACAATGTATATATATTTTTGTCTTTCCTGCTAGAAATTACATTTAATTGGCTTCAGAATTTGGAGACAATATTTGTGTTAAATCACATATAGTATAAGCCTACTTAAGAGTGTGTTTATATTGAATTAATAGTGAAAAGGTATGTGTGTGATATTTTTCTCCTTGTTTACCTGGATCTACTAAAATTTTAATAATTAACATATAGAATTAGAGAAAATAATTATTCACAAAAATAATTTTAATATGTTCCCCCTTCATCGTAAGCCCTAAAGTTCCAAGTGTGTAATGGTTCTGTGTATTTGGCCTCTGTGTCATAGTTTGGATAATTATCTGATGTCAATGAAATTTTCCAGGAATTGTATCTTTTTTATCTTCCTACCCACCTGAAACATGGTACAGTGCTTTAAATAAACCAGCATGTTTCCAAATACTTTTTGTTGAATTTAACCTTCTTCAATTTGCTTTTCTAATTGATACACTCAGCTTAATTCTCTCTTCAGGTGTTGTAAATTCCCCAGTGATAGAAGGCTGAGACAACTTCTCCATGCTCCACTGTTTATTCTCCTTTTTGTTTAGCTGAAGACCTAGGCAATGATTACTGTACAACCTGGAAGACTCTACGTCCCTTCTGTTACTTCAATGGAGGTATTTTGTTCTTTAACTAGAATACAAGTTTCTTGAGCACTGGAACAATGCAGTGTTTTCACATCCCTTTTCTTCTCTAATGATAACGGTGCTTTACACAGAATGGACAGAGAAGGCAGACACTGTGAAAAAAAATCACGAGATGGAGCATAAAATGTCATTGTGTTTGGGACACGTTTTTACTTCCACAAGAGGAATTTAGCAGTCTCTCTTTTATCTGAATACCCTTGGTAAATGGCAAGATACGTACATTACATTTTTCCTCTTTATTATAATGTATTATATATATGCCTCCTACCTTTGCCAGAAAAAAATACTTTAGGATCATCCCATTTGCTTTGCTCATCTCTGTATTTTCAGTCCCCAGTACCTAAGAACATATAGTGGTCACTCAATAAATGGATTAGAGTCAATCAATTATGCTAGTACAAGCTCTGCCACTTACCAACTCTAACTTTAAGATGATCAATTAGGTTTTTGAAATTATTTTTTATTTATATAATAAAAGTAATACTATCTACTTCATAAGATTAGTGGGAAGATCAAATGAGATAAACGGAACATGATGTGTTGTTTCTCAACCCCAATAATGTATTGAACGCTCAGTAAATATACACTAATGATTTCAATTCTAGCATTAATCCTGAAGCCAAACTTTCTGTGTGTAAAAGATTTCATTTGCAAAAAGTCTTACCCAAGTTTAGGCAAGTTGTGTGCTCTTTCTCCTTATTTTAACTTTCTCACCATGATATCACTGATGCTAATACATTTTCAGATCTTTGTGAAGAAATCATACTCTCATTCTTGCTATTCACATGTACAGAACTTTGGCAGTTTTTCCTTCTGTATTAGATTGTGGTATCCTCTTTAACACATCACCTTGTTCATGTTTGTGGCCCTATGATTAAAATGCATGCCTAGATTACTGTATAATACTTATTAGACACTATATTTTTGAATGACAAAATTTAAAAGAACTTAGCATAACTTTAAAATACCACTCATTGGTATAGTTTGCAGCACTAGAAATGCTATGAAGATAATTTATGAGTTGAACTATTAAAGCTGACCAACCAGTTTTCTAGGTTTTATTTCCTTAGTCTTTGTCCTGGAACTAAACTTTGTCAGGTAGGAAGTATGCTCTAGTTATTCACTTTTATCCTGTGGAAGGAAGACCATGGGATTTCAAAATTAATTTTGACAGATATGACAAATGGGGGTTGCCATTTCACACCCAGAGCGTGAATATTTCAATGGCAAGGAGTCAGCAACTGTTAATTAAAAATGGGTATTGTTAATTGGGCCCACTGTTGTGGTTTTGTCAGCAGCTTCAGACCCTTTCAGACAGATTTCAGTGGATCCTTATGGTCTGATAAGATAAATGTCTTTCCTTTCTGGTGTGGATGATAGCAATTATGACCCAGATTTCCACCCTACCCCATTACATGAATTCCATAGGTGTGTATAATTTTATAAGGTGGAGAAACTCACAGAAACTGAAATTTGGCTCAACAGTCCTCCCTATATCTCAATTCAAAATATTCATTAAACAAAACAATATGACAGATAATTATCCACTCATAATCTTGTATAACATAGAGATGGAGCTGTAAATTATAGTATTCTTTTCACACCAAAACATAAAATTTGCTTAAAATATAAAAATATTTGAAAGAATAAGAAAGATTCATTTTATTTTAGGTTATTACTATCTATAAAAGTTTAATCATCTAATTTATTTTTACCTTCAAAATGTGTAATCAAAACAGTTCTTTCATATGCAAGTAGTATTTCCATAGACAAAGAAAAATAATGTTGAAAAATATCATGTATTGGAACAGAATATTGACTGAGGTGTAGAGTTGGATCTTAAATTCTATTTTTGAATTATTCTCCTTTCTAAGTACGTTAACTGTAGGATTATATAACAATATCCCCAAATCTCTAATGAATATGAGGAAGTTAATCAGAGTGTGTGTATACAAAAGGATGTCTGAGAGGGAGAGGATGTGTGAAGAGCTAGTTCCTCTAGACAACTTAACTCCCACTTGTTCCACTAGAGTGATCCCTGATTCACCTATTTTGGGAACCAGTAGACAATATAATAAAGAAAGCAGTACCCTCAAACCCCTCAGAGTATGCAATATTTTGATGACAATATTTTGAGGACAAAATATTTTTTCTTATTATTGTTTAAGTATTCTTCAAGCTAAGTAACTGTCCTTAACATAGGGAGGCAATCAAGTTCAACAGTGCACATGCTCAGAGGCCTTGTCTGGACCTCAGTCTAAGCTAGGTAAAGTCCTCTTAATTCTCTCATAGACCCTTTCAATTTCCTTTACAACATTTTCACAGTTTTTAATTATATGCACAAACATACACACACACATATATTACCTTTACTTATTCATGCCTTTGAATAACCAGTATCTAGTATGGTATGTGCAACAAAATTGGTGCTCAGTAAACTCTTGTTGGATGAATGTATGACTAAAACAATGAATCAACAATGAGAAGTCTGAGACATAGTTTTAGTATGAGAAACTTGAAAGCTATAGGTTGATATTATCAGTGGAATTATTTGCTCATATTAAAGACCAGAATCATTACAAAAATTACATAAAGGTGATGGCAATTATTAATGAAACTGCTATTTTGAGTTATCTGACATAATTTAATCAAAGTAGAACTAGATATTCTTAATATTTTTATTTACAGACTTCAAAACAAAATGACACAAAGCACTAACAATGAGCCAATGAAGAAGACTTTTACAGTAAATATTAGAATCCACTTCTATGACAATTTGTGAAACTAAATAGGGCCTTTATTTAAAACATGGTCTCTCTCTGATGTGCACACAACAAACTCACAAAAAGCACTATTAGTCATTTCCATTGTGTTTTTCTAGAATTACACATTAACATTGAAACACAAACAGACCCTTGAAAATAGGTCTTAGGCACATTACAACATTCTGAATCCATCAATATAATATTGCTAATGTGTGACCTAACATTTCCAGTCCTAGAGGTGCACATGTTAAGTATCCACTCAATCAGGCCTCCTAGCACTCCTCGCAATGATGCCATTTAAAATCAATGGCAAGGGTGTTGTTTCTTTCTTAAGATTCATTTACTAGAAAACCACTAATTATTTTTATATTTATTACTAACAGCTATCAAATAATAACTATGAGTCTACTACATCAGACTGGTTTTTTTTTTTCAGTATTTTTATCTGCAAGGGAAAAATTCCTTATCCTGTTATCAATGCCTTGAGCAGAAACAGAACTTCAAATAGACTTACTTATAACCAAGACCTGGGGAACAGAAATGGGGAGGTAAAGGTTGAACTGAAAAGGTAGGATTTCATAAATCTTTTGTCTATAATCATCAAAGTAGGGTAGTTGGTTCTGTAGCAGAGTTAATTAACATACATGTGGAAGCAATTTATGGATGCAGTTTAATCCCAAACAAATGTGAAAATAAGCTCACATTGTTTTGTAGAATGATTTACATTCATTATCATCTACTAAAAATGCATGCTTTAAAAAATCATCATTCCTACAAGATAATCAGAATGAAGTATTTTCATATTTGTACTTTTGCAGATTATGTATTTCCAGACAAGGTCATATTTCTTCAAGTAAAAGTGTAGTGAAACCTTTAATCTACAGCTATGGTGCCCAAACTTTATCCAAATACAGAGAAATTACTGAATAACATCATATCCATGAAGTAAGTCAACATATTTACCTGACTATACATCATTAGAAAAACAAACTTGCTCTACTAGTCCCTGTAAAAACATTTTAGACTTTCATTAAAGAAGATCTCTATAAAAGACTCAGGATGAAAATAGCTCTAATACTCATATTAGTATGAGTTTGAAATTAACAAGGCTTAGATTTTAATATGGCTTGTAAAACTGTCTCATTATTTGTTCGTGATTATGGGTTTTGGAGGACACTGTTCGACTAGAGTTATAGATGTACCTTATAGTTGTATAGAGGTATAGTTGTAATGATGAGTCATATTGTAATGAATCACATTGACCTGTCATGGGAATCCAACATCAAAGTGAACATAACATAGACTGAGTTG
Organism: Phyllostomus discolor; assembly: GCF_004126475.2. Taxonomy (NCBI): domain Eukaryota; kingdom Metazoa; phylum Chordata; class Mammalia; order Chiroptera; family Phyllostomidae; genus Phyllostomus; species Phyllostomus discolor. The sequence continues at coordinate 56,964,349 of NC_040905.2, forward strand.
CCTGCTTCAGGATTCTCTGAAATAGTCTAAATGGTGTGCTTAGAAGAGAAGTGGAGTCTCCTCACTCCTGGTCGTCTTGAACCACTATACTTCTTGAAATCAAGTGACCTACACACATGGGGGATGTTGTAATATTTACCTAGGTATTCTGTATTCGTAAAACATTTAATAAGTTACCTACATTTCAAATATAAGCTTTTATTCAATCAATAAATATTTAGGGTACTTGCTATGTGCCAGGCATAGGATGAAAGCCTTTGATGCAATGGTGAACATGGAAGTTAATGCTCCTGTTCTTCAGAGGGTTATAGACTTGTGGAGGAAATAGTTATGTAGTATGGAAATCATTAACTAGAGGATATACATTATAATAAAGAAATTACAGAGTAGTTATAATCTATAGGAGAGCCACTGAGCTTGGGGATAGGGGTATGTTAATGCATCAGGGCTGACTACTCAGGGTGACTAAATCAAAGACAAATAGAAATCAACAAAGAGAAGGGAAAGAGGATATTCTGAAGAGATGCTGTCTGGGAGTGGATAGCACTCACTATGGCTGGAATTTCATGTTTGACTACAGGACTGGTGATGCTTGATGCTAGAGAGATAAGTAGGGGTCAGTCCAGGATGCATATTAAGGACTTTGAACTGTTCCTTTGTCTTAATATTAACTTGTCTACAATGGCACAAATCTTCTGTAATATTTGTTAAATAGTCACTGTATGTGGAACAGTGCATTTAACAATTAACTGATGTTAAAATTGCCCACCCTCTCAGCTGTAATTTTGCATATGATGGATCTATCTAACTCCATCTGAAGATGTTGGCTGTGACTAATTCAAAAGGAGACACCCATCCTTTCTTAATTTCAATACTGTTTGTTCCCATCATATATACCCATAAGAGACGATCCAGGTAAAAGGCTGATGTTAAGTCACAATGTTTGCCCAAACTTTGTCAAGTTTCAATACAAGATTATACCAAATTACCATTACTCTACTCTTTCCATTTAAATGTAACTTTTTTGTCAGGTAGCTAACTAAGACATGGTTGATTTTTGATGGGAAATATAAAAGGTGGGCTTAGAATGGGCACATGAATTTATATAAGCTTGATTTGTAGGTAGGAAGTGAAAATTCTGTAGCAACTGCAGAATTTATTTGATGTTGAAAACTTGATTTACTGGATCTGAGATTATTTATTACAGTTAGACTTGGACACTAGGTATGTTGCCCTTCCATGCAACTCTTCTCCTCAGATTGGCCTTTCTGCGTCCCATTCTGAGAGCATCAGGATAGAACACGATCCTTCCTGAAGTGGAATGCTGCAAGAAAATAAAGTTGTATGTCAGTGACCCTTTTGCAGAGAATTCTACTTCAAACTGTGTTTTTATAAGCAGGTAGTTTGAGATTCATAAGAATATGTTGATCCCTTGAATCTTTTCTATGTGAGGTCAGTATAAAAAAGGAATGTCTGCTTTTATTCAAACTTTGTGGTCACAGTTACAAGACAACAACTGAGTTTTGTGAAGACAGATACCTACCAGCAGATTCGTGTGTAATATTTTTCTCTCTGTGCTCCCTTTTTTTAGGCAGTAGAATGACAGCCCTCTGAGAAGTCTTCCTGCCACTGTCCTAGATTTTCAGTCTCTGTATTCCTTTTAAGGGTAGGATTGGGCATTTCCAAAATCACGGGGACACTAGAGACACCATTACTTGAAAGGTGCCAACTAATAAATCAAAATGTTCTTTTGGAACCTGTAGCATCACAATTCCCCAATTATTTAGCCAACTACATTTGCAGACAAAAATAATATAAACAACACATATCTTTCTTATTTTTGTTCCTTTCTGATGTCCTGTAAATTCTCTTTATTAAAGAGAACTTCCTCAGAGGAAAACTCAGAAGTAGAAGTACAGCACTGAGGAATCAACTTTTTATTCACTTTAAGAAGAGTTTAAATCAATAACAAATCCGTGATAGTTTTCTCATTTCTTATCTTCCTAAGTTGAAAGGGAACACCTGTTTCAAATTTACCAATAATTTGTATAATGAATTTTCATTTAATTTAGACTAGAGCACTAGTTGATTTCCCCTTTTACCCCTGAATGTGAAAAATCCCTTGGAACTTCCAAAGCAAGTTATTTTTATTGGTAAAAATTGGTGAGGGAGGTGTTTTTGCCACAAGGCTATATAAAGTAACTTTTCTTTCTATTTCTTTTCCTCATTTTTTTTATCACAATGACTGAACAGAGAATACATCTGAGTCCTGGCTGATGTGGCTCAGTGGATTGAGCACTAGACTCCAAGCAAAGGGTCGCTGGTTCAATTCCCAGTCAGGGCACATGATTGGGTTGCAGTCCCAGTCCCTCAATAGGGGGCACACAAGAGGTAACCACACATTGATGTTTTTCTCCCTCTCTCCCTCATTTCCCCTCTCTCTAAAAATAAATAAATAAAATCTTAAGAAAATACATTTGAGATCAGCACTCTTGATACACATAAACTTACAGAAATAAAACACAAGTTTTATACATATATTTTCCTCATTGACCTCCTGTATTGTTAGAGATGGTTTTGTTTTTTAAAGATAAATTTTATGTTACTCCATTGCTAAAAATCCTTTATCAGATAATCTCTATTGTTTTTAGGAGGAATACCAATCCTCTTTGTGATTATGTGAATAAAATTTCTCAATCCAGTCAAATAATAAATAGAGATATTAATAATAATATAACACTTATGTGGAGGCACTAGTCTACTTAAATCATTTACAGAACTTAGGGTAGGCACTACTCTAAATACATAAAATGAACTGAAAATAAAATGATGAATGTATATTCTATATTTAAGAAAAGTAAAGGCTAATTGTTCTTTGGTCATAATAGCAAGTAATCAATAGAATCAATTTTGAACCTATCATGATTACAATCATTTAAAAATAATTATTGATATCTAGTAAGAAATAACATTTCAACTTCTTATTCAGGGCAGTCTTAGCAATTCTTAGTCTTTTATTCCTCCATCTTATTTTCATTTGTTAAATATGAAAATAAGCCTTTTATTCATCTTTTTTCATCTTTTATATTTTATTGATTATGCTATTACAGTGTTCCCACTTTTTTCTCTCTGTCCTCCTCTGCCCAGAGGCCCCCACTACATCAGGCAATCTGCACACAATTGTTCATGTCCATGGAACATGGGTATAAGTTCTTTGGCTACTCCATTTCCTATACTGTACTTTATATCCCCCTGGCTATTCTATACCTAACTATTTGTACTTCTTAAATCTCCCCACCTCTTCACTCATTCTTCCACACCCACCTGCCATCTGACACCATCAAAACATTCTCTGTAACCATGATTCTATCTCTGTTCTTGTTTGCTTAGTTTATTTTTTAGATTCAATTGTTGATAGATATGTATTTATTGCAATTTTATTGTTCATAGCTTTGATCTTCTTTTTCTGAACTAAACACCATTAACATTTCATATATTAATGGTTTGGTGATGATCAACTTCAGCTTTTTGTCTCAGAGGCTCTTTATCTGCTCTTTGATTCTAAGTGACAATTTTGCTGGGTAAAGCAAGCTTGGCTGGAGGTCCCTGCTTCTCATGACTGAATATTTCTTGCCAATTTCTTGTAGCCTGCAAAGTTTCTTTTGAGAAATTAGCTAACAGTCTTATAGAAATTCCTCTATAGGTAACTATCTGCTTTTCTCTTGCTGTTTTTAAGATTCTTTCTTTAACCTTTGACATTTTAATAATGATGTATCTTGGAGTGGGCCTCCTTGCATCCATCTTGTTTGTGAGTCTCTGTGCTTCCTGGACTTGTATGTCCGTTTCCTTCACTAAATTAGGAAAGTTTTCTTACATTATTTTTCCAAATAGATTTCCAATTTCTTGTTTTTTCTCTTCTTCTGGAACCCCTACAATGTGAATATCGAAATGCTTAAAGTTGTCCCAGATGAGCCCATCTTAATCTGTCAGACACTGTTCAGCTACTAATCTGTCAGTACCATACTTCTGAAGGCCAGTCCACCATGAATGGTCCAATCAGTAGCAGCCTCACTCCAGTAACCATGCTTCTGAGATTCAGCCATGTGTAAGAACCATACTGCAGTGGTCACCCTTCTGTGGCTAAATACTCCAGCTTCTGAAAGCTTGCCAATCCCAGACCTTCACACTTCCTCAAACTTTTAATAGTTTGTTCAGAGAGACTGTGTTTTATGAGAACCTTTCTCCTTTGCTTACCAAGTAATAAATTCAGCTTTTGTTTTAGATATTGAGTGATGTTCTCTTCTTTCAACAGTGCTCACTTACTTAATTCTCACAATAGTGCTACAGGAAGGAACACTGTGCCCATTTTACAACTAAAAGAATGAAATTTAAGAGACACACAGTAATTTGCCTAACATCATTTAACAAACAGTTAAGGAGAATTTGAATCAGATAATCTGGTTTCTGATTCTATGATACTAACCACTATTGTATATAATCCCTCTTAGTTTCTTCCTTAAATACTAACTCTTCATCTTCACTTCTCAAAACTCCATGACACTCACCACTCACTTCTGTCATAACGAATTTCCTACTTGCAGTCCCCTGAATGCGCCATGCTTGCCCTTTGCTGTAATCACTTTGTACACATCATCCCCTTAGCAGAAAAAAAAATGCCCTTCCCACCTCAATAATGTCTAGGGTAATACCCATCATCCACTAACTTTTAAATTAAGAAAGAGATGCAAAAAGATAAATAATATGCCCCCAAAGTCACACAGCCAACAGGTAATGAAGACAACATTAGAACGTGTTCATACTGACTTACAGTTTGACTGCTTCTCATGGGAAATATTTTCTGCTTTCTTAATTACTTGGTTCTTCCTCTCAAAATCCTCTACTTTCTCTACATTCTGCTTTTTTTTTCCATTCTCAAGATTGGACATACTAGAGGCCTGACTAAAATAACACCAAGTAGAAAGCTTCCTATTTAGAGCTCACACATCATAATATCCCATTTGTCTATTTTCCTCTGAAAAACAGCATTCTATTAGTGATTCATGGTCATGCAGATATGACACTGGTACTTAAGTCTAACTTAGCAGTCCAGAGTCAAAGCCTGTAACCCACCTGGTGCACTGGCAGAGCTGCTGCTCAATAAATCACAAGTATTATGATTTGTATTATTTTTCTGCACTAATTATTTAAATAGTGTTTCCTATTCAATGCTCACCAATGGATTTCTACCAGTAGCTATTTTGAAGTAGATAATATAGTTGTAAGCTGATCTTTTTCATCTTACTATCAAAGCCTTATAATTCTAAGTATATAAAATAGCAACAATAATACTCTTGCCTCCTGGTTTTTATGATTAAATGCCACAATTCATACCTGTATTTAGCACAATCACCAATACATAGACACCCTCAAGAAATGGTAGCTTTAGTGTCTCATTTTAATCATGCCTATTTATCTCTTATTAAGTATGTTTAAGTAGTGGTAAATTCTTAAAAGAGCTTGCTTTCTAGTCGGTTTTTCTTCATGCTAGTGGAAGACAGCTCTTTATTTCCAAAAATGGGGTGATTTTCTATAAGTGGTAAAAATTTGGTCAAATGTGAATACTTGGCTCTGGACTCTGTGTAGAATCACATCAAACTGGGCTTCACCAAAAATTGGAAGAATGTGTGCCACTAGTGGCCGTACTAAAAATTCCTTCACTTCATAAGTAAATAAATAAACCACCTCATCTCAATTTCTTACACATTACTGCCAAATTAGCCTTTCTAAAGTGTGACTTTAACCTTGATTACTCGGCTCATGAACTTGAAAGGACTCTACATTTTCCTACCAAATACAGTCAAAATTTATCAGTTGGGTATCCATCTCTTGACTCATCTTCCTAATGTTTTTGCCCATCACTTCTCACCAAGGTTTCATCATCCTCATGATGTACCTGTTCTTCTCTATAGATGCATCATGATTTCTACCTGCTTTCCTTTTTCCACATGCTCCAGACATTTTAAAGCCTCTTTATCACATCTGTCCGTATTCACATAGTATCTGCCAGGGTCTATCTAGCACAGCTCCAGGAAACCTTCACAGAAATTAGAACTAATCTTTTTTACCAGATGTACTACTCTCTTAGCTCTCTTGAAGCACTTTTTACTTCTTGCCTTATAGTACAACCCACTTAAGTGAGTAATTTCTTCTACTGGATTATAAATTATTTAAGTTCAAAGACCATGTCCTTTTTCAACATTCTATCATACCCAGTGCTAATAGAGTGCATTGAATAATGTAGGTGCTCTACATTTATATTTATATGCACCATTTATATTTTGTAATCTACCCATTTATATTTGCATACAATAAATTAAAGGCTCAGTGGTCCTCTTAAATTTTTTAGTATTATGATTATTTAAAAAGATACTGAACTATATTTTCAAATCCAAACTTTGGCATTCAATTAAGATGCACTGAAGAGCATGAATCCTAACACAAAATTTGGTTTAAGACCTGATTTATATCCACTGATATATTTTTAAAAATATGTGGGAAGTTTCACCCAAACTTTAACACATCTAAACGTTATTATAGGTATTTTCAAAAGATTAAAAACAGGGTTTAAATTCAAAAATTCAAATTTTGGGTAATCAAAATCTAGAACTATGAGTATCAATCACTCTGTATTTAGAATATTATTTAATTTATAGTAAGTTCTCAATATAGAATTAACTAAATTAATTAAAATTATTTAAAATATTGGTAGTATATGCTTAGGATCTTCTTATATATTCTGATTACTTTTTATTGTAAATTTTAGTTTTTTCATTTGTTTTTCCAGTCAATTTTAAAAAATCATGGTGAATAGCATTTCAAATCTGGGTATTTTCAACATTTGATCCCAATTTGCACTCTTCTGTAGAAAGCAATCAGTCAACCTGTGAACTAGCAATGCAATTTACTCTCAAAACCAACATAAAAATGAATTAATATTGTTAGCATTCCCATGATTATAACTTTTGCCACTCCAAAGGGTGTCACACTTGCACAGAAATTAATAGAATTCTGAGAAAATTCTCAGAGAGCATAGTGGCACAATATTAAGTAAGACTCTCAGATCAAAGTAAATACTTCTCTCCAAAGGAAGTGTAAAGTAAGTGTGTTGAAAACAAATTTCTTCTGGTTTACTTCAAGATACTTTTCTACCTTCTCACATCCTCCTTTCCAGATACTTCTCACTCCAGTTCTCACTTGCTGAATATTCTGTGATTATCCATCACATCTATGGATATTTCCTTCTCTTTGTTTATATCAATTCATTCAAGGAACATTTCCACATCTCTCTTTTTAAAATTTTCTATAAATTATGACTCAGGCAAGGTGTTTTCTGTGTATGTTACACAGAATGTTGTGGAATAGCAGGCTTTTTATTGGAACCATCCAAAGAAATTAAACAGTACACAGATTTGTTAGTAAAAGAAGGAAAACTTTGCACCATGTTATATTTTTTGAAGTATCTTCTCTCCTCTCCTTCCTCTACTCCCCTCTTTTTCGACTCCTCACATTTCTATTTATTATTATATAAAGTAGTTATCCATCTTTTTCTTATCTCTAGCCATCATATCCCCTTAAAGTTGATTTATTAACCCAGCCCACCCTATCATTCTAAGCAGTTATCAAAAAATTATCCTAACCTATGAGGAACCAAACCAAGATAAGCCAAAGTATTACATATCCCCAAGAGGAATCTCGGTGCCAACTGTCAAGAATGTTTTAAAGCCAGCTACAGGTGTAATCTCTGAAACCTCCTCAGCTACACTCCTGTACACATGTTGTCTGGAGATGGTATTCTGGAATCTGTAAATTGAAATGGGTCCACACATGACCCATGGGTGTCAAGCAGGGTCATGCTGTCAGCAGTGATGTTTCACTGTTGTCTGCTCTTCCAACACCTGTCCCTCTCGTTGAGTTTTCATCTTGGCAATTCATATTGTACTTATACTTACATTCAGGCAGAAATCTATGTTTTCTCTATTTACAGCAGTATAACCTTACTTTTTCTTACCTTTTGAAGAAATTCCCACTTTGAAACTCTTCCAGGGTAGAAGAGAATCATTTGATTGGGATAAGACAAACAATTTACTTTAAGAAAACAAAAAGCTGTTTCCTTTACTTGCTTTCTGTATCAAGAATAAGAAATTATGATTTTTAAAAAAACAGCAAGAGCTTGTTCTTATTGCATTTTATGCTATTTCTGAGTTTGTGAGCTCTCAGCAGCCTTCCATGGTGTCAACCCATTATATACTTAAAAAAAAAACTGCTTCCATTAAACTTTAAGCTGTCAAGGATTACAACGAAAAGATGCAATTTTTTTCACTGCAGGAAAGGTCTGATTTAGTAACAAGCTATAAGCTAACAGAGCAGCAGAATCCACATATAGTGTTTCACTGAAAGGGAAAAAAAACATGCTGCTTTTTTGTATGCTCCAATCTTGTTTTTTTCTCTTTTTATTATTTTAAAAAATGTATAGTCCACTTAGCTTTCACATACAATAAAGAATAGGAAGCATGTTCCTCTTACATTTGCAGCTACAAATCTTGGTGTTCAAGCACATACTGAGATGTGTTTGGTTTATGCACCTTTTATAGTTGAAGGGGCACCATTGAAGAAAAAAAATAAAACAAAAAAAAAAAACCTTAGTCTGGATTGCCATTTAGCTTACACGTTTAATATTGATTTAATTAGTTGTTGAATTCCAAGTACCCTTATTACCTATACTTTGAAAAGGCTATTTGCTTTTACCACAATGCATACATTAAAAGAAGTGACCGAGTAGAAAGCCTGGTTTTGTGGCCTGGTGCTTTCTTAGTGCAGAAATGATCTCCTCCTCCCCCACTTTCACTAGAGCATCACAATGTCAAATGCTGCACACATATTCCCCAAGGAATCTGCAAGGCTAATTAGGGTGAGCTTCACCATAAAGAATAGAGTTGTTAAAACAGCTTCTGTATGCACTAGAGGAATGAGCATTCTTTACACACGCTGTGATTTGTTACTGCAATTTACAGTCATATATCTCTTAGGAAATAGCTCATGTGTTATTATTTATTGCATGTATGATTATTAATGATATATTAACAACTGTTGAAAGCAACTTGTTTCACCTAAATTATTCATGTATTTAGCTCAATGTTTAAAGATCTAAGAAGACATCAATTTTTCCAGAGAAACAATACCATTTTGAAAATGTTTTCTGATTTTCTCCAAAATAGTAAAGAAAATGTCTAAAGTTGAATAAATAAAAGAAACATTATTTCACTTTCTTTAAGAAAGATTTTTATCATGCTTATAGGAGAGTATGTTTTTAAGTCTGAATTATTTACAAATTTTTTGAATTTTTCAATAATTCAGACCACTCTACAAACCAATGTCTGGTATCAAAAATAAAATGTAAATATGTGCCAATTTTTATTAGTAACTGAATAGTGATAATATCATGTACATAGTTATTTTTTTTAAATTAACTTTACTAGAAGAAATATGTTGCTGCTCATTCAAAATCTAAATATAGTTACCTAAATACTTCACAATGCTGTGTTGGTGGTTTATCTTGCATTAAATATACAGGGGGGTTAAGCTACTGACAAATATTATGTGTGAGACATCACACCATTGATGAAAACTGAGCTCCTTACTGCTTCACCTTCAGCACTGACAGATTTTACCAATTAACTAATACTCAAATGTCTTCTGATAATTGGAACATAGAAGAAGAATGCTTTTGTTTCAGAAATTAGAAATACAGTATCAGATCTAAACTTTCATGACTTTTCGAGCCACTTCATGGGATGATTTCAGGGTTTCAAGACCCATTTTGGCTTACCTGAAATCCTGGGTGCTGTGTGCTCGCATTCCAGCAGACAGCTATTCTAAAGATATCAATTGCATTACAAGGGTGGCACATTTCCAGAGAAACAAAAGATTCTGCCTTTTGAAATATTCAGAGATCTGAAGAAAGCACTGCACTATACTCGGGTTCATTACCAAGCACTCAGATAATGTTGTAGATCTACATGATATTAGAGACAAATAAATGATTAATTCAGCTTTGGTGATCAGAAAGGACGACTGTTGACACAAAGTAATGCCATGTGATGAGACAGCACCATAGGTTACTAATTACTTAAGTTTATAAAATAATTTCTAACAAGTGTTCATTTTATGAAGATTTTCAAGTCTCATGAAACAGTTTTGCAATGAATGTTGTCACAGCTATTACAAGCTGATATTAAATACTACCTTCTTTGAAGTACTACCCATTGCACAGCATGTGCAAGTGTGTGTGTATTTTTAAATGGATTGCATTAAAAAGTCAATCGAGGGCATTTGGTTCTTAAGAGCATGAAGCTAGAGGTCTGAGGGAGAAAGCAGTATAATAATAAATAAGCAAACAAATCAACAAGAAATGAGAGTGGGTCTTTATAACAATTTTTCTAGCAAGATTGAAGGGACAGGACTTGAAGAAAAGCAAGACATCTGCATATCTAAGGAGAATTATAACAACATCAGATGAAACAAGTGAATATCAGGATTGAAAAGGCTGCAGGAGTTTGCAAGCAGATGTCACAAAGCATACAAGAAAATGTCAAAAAAAGTATAACAAGCAGCTAAAACTGGTTGCAGAGATTAGGGTGCTAAATATATGCATGATGAGAACACTACTCTATGGCTTACAGACCCAAGAGCTGCTTCACAAACAAGAAGGGGAAAAGAGCTTCATAAATAATTTCTTAAAATAAAACTGGGGTCAGAATGTAAACAAAGGTAAAATGCAAGTAAAGCTCTGCCTAGAATTTGTTTTCAGAGTCTCTTTGCCATGCTACTTTACCAGATAATGAGAGAATGACTTTCATTAAATAGAAATCATAAAATGCCATAAGTCTAGAAGGGAAACAGAGAGAGAGATCCAGAGATGATTATTATAATCTCTACCTTTCAGAAGCCAGCTTTGTGAAATATTACAAATTGGAATTAGAATCACAGAATTGCAGATGTCTTCATTGCAAAACCTTACAGTAGAATTAAGTTTCCTGAGCCCAACTTAAGGGATTCTTGTTTAATGTAATTTTTGACATGACTCAGTTCTAATTCCAAAAAGATTCACAAATTTACTCTAATCAGGTATGAATAATTTAGAGCTGACAAGTTACCTGATCTACTATGCAAAATCAATAAACTTTATAGGCAAACTGCCATGGAGACATTAGCTTAATTTTTAACTTAAACTTTTACCCTTCTGTGATAGCACAAAATCTCCCCTCTTTAAAACATGACTAAGAGTTCATTATTCCCCAAGATTAAGCATTACTATACCAAGATGTCTGACCAAACTCAGTGAGAGTAGGAAACAATACCTATTTAAAAAAAGAAGAAACCTTACAAAGTGATGACACAACCAACTCTTGGTTTCTCTTTCAAGGACAAACTACATCTGAAGAAACCAGAAACTCTTAACAAAATAGTCTTAAAGATTTTATATCTGTTATGCAAGTTTCTCTTAAAGACATGTCAGTCTTGCTCACCAAAACTAGAACAAAATTAATTCTGAATAAATATTTGTTAACTTAAATTTGTTCTGTATTCAAACCTTTTGAGCCTTTCCTGGTGGTATAGTTACTCTTGGTCTTATCAGTTTCATAGATAGTTAATAAATGTGGTCCTTAATCAAGCACATCTAAACAATTCCTATTCTCAGTTGCTTTTATGTGTTTTGAAAGATATAGCATCTTCTCATCATGGAAGTATCACTTATGTGGTCACGACCAGGGCAGTGATTACCTGCCCATCTCATTTCTTCTGAATCTAGCTTATCCACAACATTGCCTTTTGTATTTTCTGTATGCAGACCAGAACCACATGAGAAATTCAATTTTTTAAGGCTGAAAACAGACTTTCTAGGAATTAGTAAGTCCTATAATTTAAATAATTCAACTGCATTAGAAAATTATAAAGCTTTATTAGTAACAATATGATAGGTGATAGATAATGAGAAAGAGGTAGCATATCATATGACATTTTATCAGTTAAAAAAATTGAGCCATTATGTTACATTGCATCCCATAGGACTGCTCTGAACTGCCATCCCATGCTTAAGTCAACTCCAATACTACCCATCTCTCAGAGCTCGATTATAGACATTCCTATCCACCTTCCTGCAAGGACACTTCAACTATGAAGTTATTTTCAAAACTCCTACAGAATTGATCATTGGTACAATTAGTTTTGACACGTGTCAGCATTAACATTTGCCTACTAAAAACCTAGTTTCCTCATTCTATAATAACAGATACTAATTTTATTCCAAGAGGAAATATGCCCAGCTAAAGAATTATGTTTCCTAGCCTCCTTGCATGTGGTGGCAACCAATGAAAAATAGGAGTAAAGAATGGAGTGAGACTTTCGGGGAAAACTTTTAAAGCTGCTGAATCAGGTGGGCATTGCTTTGTTTCACCCTCTCTTCACTTTTTCTTTTGCCTAGAATGCAGACAAGATGGCTGGAAATCCAACAATCATCATGGATCATGAACGACTTTAAGCATGAAAACCATTGAGGGTAAAACTGAAGGTTCTAGAACCATTGTGGGGCTACCATACCAACTCTTGCTGAATACCTATGCAATTCTTTTACATGAAAGGAAAGAAAACACTCATTAATCTAATCCACCTGAGTTTTCTTGGTGGTGGGAAAAAGAAAAAGTCCTTACTCTTACCCACATGTAATTCCTAACAGATTTAGCACTATTTAGCTTTGAATACAGTCATTAACAAAATATTTGTTGTGCACTGGACATTTGTTATGTGCCAGAGATTTTGCTCTGTATTGGTGACACAAAGACAAATGAGAAATGGTTTTTGCCTTCCAAGAGCTCCCAAAAGCAGTAGGAAATTAAAAAAAAAAAAACAATTAGTACAATGTAATAGCCTAAAGCACTACAGTAGAGAGAACTCCTAGGTGTTGAAAGAACGTGAAGGAAGAACCAGAAAAAAGTGATACCTGAGCCATGTCCTAGAAGCATTCTGAGCTACCTGCGAAAGGAGTGAAAAGGAGAGTTGAGATAAGGGGCTGGGTAGCTGGAGATCGGGCAGGTTATACAAGGCTCTTTATGCCATGCTCTGGAATTTGGGGTTTTGTCTGTAGGTGATTAGAAGAAATTGAAAGATTTTCGAAAGGGTGGACAAAAATCAGACATATTTTGGATTCATTTATCCATCTGGGAATTATTTAGAGAGAAATTTGAAAAAAGGAAGATGAGCTACAGTGTTGTCTGTTAGAAAAATCAGGGGTTCTGATAAAGTAAGAGATTCTGATCAAGAAAAAATAATTCAATTAAAAATTATTTGGGATTTATTACTGAGATTACTTCATGAGTAGTCATTATAGGGAATGACAGGGTAATAGGTAGAGTCAGGTATGATTAGAGAGGGAAGACAGGAAGAGGAGCAAATATTTTTAAAGCAGTGGAAAATTATAAATTTAATGTAGACATGATGATCTTGAAGTGGTATAAAATAGCCAAGTGGATATTTATTGTAGGTAGTTATACAGGGTGGGGCAAAAGTAGGTTTACAGCTGTGAGTACATCAAACACAGTGTCTATTCTTATATTATTATTTATTAACTTTTATATTGCTTCCTATACAAACAACTGTAAACAAGCACCTGAGTTTAGGGTAGAGGTATATGCTGGATTTCAGAATCATCCATGTCTATGTAATGATAAACCTGTGTACACAGGTGAAATCATCCAGAGGATAAAGACTTACAAGAATAGACTTTTGGAGAGCATCACCTTTTAACAGACCAGCAAAGGACAAAAAGGCCTTTGAGAAGATTGAGGATGTCCAGACAAATAAAGGAAATCAAGAGAGAATGGTAAATGGGATGCTAGGAAAGTTTCAGATGAGTGAATGTTGCTGATCAGTTAAATGTTAAAACAAAACTGGAAGTTTTAAAGGGAACTTTTTTTTAATGTCATGTTTTCTTTTTTAATCATTTTTTAATTTTTTAATTAGAGTTTACATGCAATATTATATTAGTTTCAGGTGTACAGCTAAGTGATTAGACATTATATACCATATTTTTCAGACTATAAGATGCACTTTTTTCCCCAAATTTGAGAAAAAAAGGGGGATGCGGTTCATAGTTCGAATGTAGCTTTACATTTACATTGGTGAAATATTATGTTATTTATGTTATTAAGTATTTTACCACATTTTTTGCTTCAACTCTTTTTCTATTTTCCTCCTCTAAAACCTGGGTGCATCTTATGTGGTAACTTACTAAGTGATCATTCCCATAAATTTCATATCCATCTGAAGTCATACATAGTTATAAGAATATCATTGACTATATTCCCTATGCAATATTTTACATCCCCATGAATATTCTTTAATAACCAATTTGTACTTCTCAATCCCTTCAGCTTTTTTAGCTCCCCAGCCCCTTCTGATCTGGCAACTGTCAAAATCTTCTATCTGTGAGTCCATTTCTAGTATGTTGTTTGTTTTTTAGATTCAACTGTTGATATGTATTTGCTGACATTTTATTGTTTGTATTTTAAATCTTTTTTTCTTAAAGAAGACCCTTTGACATTTCATGTAATAGTGGTTTGGTGGTGATGAACTCCTCTACCTTTTTCTTATCTGGGAAGTTCTTTCTGTGTCCTTTGATTCTAAATGATAGCATTTCTGGGTAAAGTAGTCTTGGCTGAAGGTCCTTTCTTTTCATCACTGAATATTTCTTGCCAATTCCTTCTGGCCTGCAAAGTTTCTATTTGTTGAAAAATTAGCTGACAATCTATGAAAGCTCCTTTGTAACTGATTTTCTCCTATAGCTTTAAGATTCTCTCTGTCTTTAATCTTTGACATTTACATATGGTGTGTCTTGTGGTGGGCCTCTTCAGGTTTATGTTGTTTGGGACTCTGCTTCCTTGACTTGCATGTCTATTTTCTTCAGGTTAGGAAAATTTCTGTCATTATTTTTTCAAATGGATTTTCAATTCCTTGCTCTCTCTCTTCTCCTTAGGCCTCCCCTGCCCGATGATGCAAATACTGGTACACTTGAAGTTGTTCCAGGCTCCTCATACTGCCCTCATTTTGGGGATTCTTTTTTCTTTTTCCTCTTCTGATTGGGTGTTTTCTGTTTCCTTATCTTCCAAATTACTGATTTGATTCTCTGCTTTATCTATTCCACTTTTGATTCCCTGTAATGTATTCTTCATTTCAATTAATGTATGCCTCATTTGTGACTGGCTCTTTTTTACTTTCTACGTCCATTTTTATGCTTCTTATCTCTTTGTTCTCACTAAGTTCATCTACTCTGACCCTGAGTTCACTGAGTATCCTTATAACCAGTGTTTTGAACTATGCATCTAATAGATTGTTTGTCTCTGTTTTGTTTAGTTTCTTTTCTGAAGCTTTGTTCTGTTCTTTTATTTGGGATATGTTTCTTTGTATCCTCATTTTGGCAGCTTCCTTGCATTTGTTTCTATGTATTAGGTAGAGCTGCTACATCTCCTGGGCTTGGCAGAGTGGCTTTATGTAGTAGGTGTCCTGTACAGATTCAATAGCACAGCCTCCTGGACCCTCCAGGTGCCCCTCTCATATGAGCTGTGCACAAGCTCTTGTTGTAGTTGAGCCTTGCTGTTGGCATATCAGTGGGAGGTATTTACTTCCAGGCCAATTGGCTGTAAAGACTGGCTATAACCACCTTGGAGGATCAGCTGTGCAAAGAGGTCCACCCTACATGCATGGAGCAGGACTTACTTCAGCAAGACTCACTTCAGTAGGACTCTGGTGACCACTGAGTCTTCCCCTTGAATGTATCACTTGCAGAAGTGGTTGGGTAGTACTTCAACTTGATCTAAAGTTGTCCACTGGATGCACTGGCTCTGGGGCCTTCCAAGAGGTGCTGGCCAAGTTCAGCGTCCACTGTGTTCTGCTTGGTGGCACCTAGCATGAGCTACAAAGCAATCTAAAGATGGCTGCTACTTGTGCTGGGCTTGGAGGTGCTCAGGAGAGGCCAAGCTACAGACCAAGGCTGACTGCCACTTGC
Organism: Phyllostomus discolor; assembly: GCF_004126475.2. NCBI lineage: Eukaryota > Metazoa > Chordata > Mammalia > Chiroptera > Phyllostomidae > Phyllostomus > Phyllostomus discolor. Next base: position 56,980,466 of record NC_040905.2, read on the forward strand.
TCTGGGTCTGGGACACTTAGTGAGAAGTATGGGGCAAGATGCTGCTGGTCTGAGAGATTTTAGGAAAGTCTAAAGCATAAACCAACCTAGGACACTCATATGAAAAAGCCATTGGAAACAGCTTGAATGGGCTTGAAAGTAGAGTGAGGCAGGGTTTCAGAGACATGCAAGCATGTGAACCAGATGGATGGAGACTCAGATATGGCACCCTCCTACTAGCTCTCTATAGGGAGGGCTCAGAAAGGAACAATGGTCTCTGATAGACACTTCCGTCTGGGAGAAAGCTGACTCTCCAACTCTTGTACTGATACTAGATACTTCAGTTCTTCCCCATATGTCCCTGGTGCCTTTCATGCTTCTGTCCCAGCTCTAAAGCTCAGGGAGAGTGAGTTTTAGTAGGTCAATGTGTGGACCCTTTAAAAAGAACTGCCTGGGACTCCAGAAACCATCTTTCTCCCTCAGCCAGAATTCCACTAGATTTTACAGCCAGAGGTTACGAGGACTTTTTCTTGCCACTGAAACCTTGGTCTGGGGGAATCTGGTGTGAGGTTGGGACCCCTTACTTCTCAGGGGGACTCCCCACAGCTGAGATATCCCTCTGATTTTTCTCCACCACTCTTGGGTATAAGAACAGCGTGTCCTGAATTTCTATCTCTCCTACGAGTCTTCTGGCTTCTTGTTTATATGGCTTCTTCTTTATATCCTTAGTTGTAGGACTTCCATTCAGCTAGATTTTAAAAGGTTCCAAATGATGATTGTTCTTTAGTTTAGTTGTAATTCTGATGTGGTAGTGGGAGGATGAAAGTACCACATTTGCTTATGCCATCATCACTAGAACCCTCTAAAGAGAACTTTTTAAAGTATGTACTATTTGGTTACAAATGCAGATAGAGCAGTTGCAATGACATGTTGGGGGAAGGACCTAAACTGAAATGGGTTTAATAACAAGTGAAAGATCAAAATACTACATAAGGCAATTATTCTATGTACCATATCTGGAATCTTCAACTCTAGAAAGTAGGTTTTACATTTCTTTTCTATTCTACCTGTCCCATTATATAAGTAAGTAAATAAATAAATAAGATGTATATCCATACATATATACACACGTATTCATACACATATATTTATATATGCATGTGTAAATGTGCATCCATTGTCTACATATATTTATGCATAAATGTTTGAGATATGTATAGATGTGTGTTCATTCTATATATCTAACAGTGGCACAAAAGCACCAATGACTAATGTTGACTTCATTATACAAATTAAGTCCCTGGGCCTCCAAGCCAACTTTGGCAGCAGGGACACTTTCAATCATTTTTATTATTTTTCCCCACATTTCTTAAACAATATCCAATTTGGTTATGCCATAGTCTTTTGCATAACCCAAGTATGTAGCCTGATGTTTTCTTTGCTTCCACTTATTTTCCTCTTTCATGTTTACATTTTCTTTCCTCTTCCATTCAGATCATTCAGATCATGAGCAGCCTGCTTTCAACAGCTGGCATTTATAGGGCTCTAAGTTTCCATAACTTCTCTAGGAGCTCTGCATGCATGAGCATGCCAAATCAAGCCCTTAAGCAATTCTGCAAATAATTTCTACAGTAAATTTCATTTGTAATGACCTGAAGTTGAGTTTGTATCCCTTAGGAAAAGCTGTATCTTCTCACAGAACTCACAAGCTCTCTCCATGAAATGTTAAACTCCAATTTTACTAGTATAATTAGTAGACAGATGGAATTTATAGCACAAAAAGTATAACTGATTAAAAAAACCAAACCACTTTAAAGCAGCACTAAAGCACAAATATACTTTTGTTTTGAAAACCGCCTATTTTTCTTACTGTGTCTTTGGGTTTAGAGTTCCCTCTAACCACAATATAGTATTTTGGGGGTTTCTGATATGTTTTGGCATTTCACACATGGAACACCTGCATGAGATAAGTTCCTTGACTCTACAAACAGCTTGCAGGATAAGAATTTATTTTTGAATGAGTTTTATTCATGCTGTTTAAATGAAAGGAGGAGCTTCAGTAATGGTTTCTTCACTTTAGTAACTGGAATATTTTATAGTTTATCTAACTTTTATTTTCCTCCATCTGCTTAAGTGGCTTTATTCTTCTCTAGTTGAAAATTTCGAGACTCTTTACTAATAGCATGTTAAAAGGTATTGGTGGACTTTTTTTCCCTACCACCTTTTTTTTCCCAACAATCTACTTTTGTTCTTCTCAGAAGCCTTTTATAAACCTTTCTTTTATCCCTAATATTCTCTAGTCTAAAACAGTTCCAAAAACTAAATGAAGTCACAAGCAGGAAAAAGTGTTGGAAGAATGAAAATTCAAGTGAACAGTGAGAAGCAACTACTTCCAAAGGACATGTAGTCTATATCACCTCAGCCACTGTTGTTTTACAAAAGCACTGAATCAGTAGTACTTCTGAAAGTTTAACTTTCTAAATCTGTTCCCATTGGTCTCCCACAGTACCACCAATCACCCTCGTTTCTTTCTCTGCATTGTACACTCTTCACTCTTGTGAATTACAAGCTCCTGGTACCTTGTGTTCTTAGAAAAGCAGGAAACTAAAATGAAAATCCTGGCTGTTTGTGCCTCCTTATGTGATCGATTCCAAGGAATGACGGGGAGTGCATTCTTTCTTCACCTTCCCAGAGCAGTTTTAATTCCTCCTTCCACAGTGAAAAGATGGACTCTGGGCCCATGGCAGGGTGGTTAAACCTCATATCTTGAAACTTTTCTTCCTTAGTTTTCAATCCCACTGTGTGTGTTTTGGGGTGAATGGGTTTGGGGCCAGGAGCAGGCTAGGAGAGACAGGGTGGTGAGTAGCTTGATTTGTAATATTTGACAATTTTCTTAGTGTAAATTTACACCATGGTAAACTTTAATCTAGCAACACTATGAACACCCACAATTTTTTAAAAATTTAACAACTGGCTCTCATAAACTGTTACCAGTTCGCTTCTGCATAACACTGCAAAAGGATCTCACATAAAAGTTTTGAGGAGTAACACACTCCTTTCACTTTCTATCCTACTAATTATTTGCATTACTCAAAGATCTGCCTGCATTTCTTTCTCGGGGCCACCTCTCGGCAAACTTGCCAAATTAGTGGGGTTTACCCTCAGAGCCTTTTGCTTTGCCTTTCAATTTCCCTGACTTTTCATCACTTTGCTGTTCCCGCTGCCTAGCTAGTGTCCTGAGATTTAGCAATCTGGCAGTGTGCTCTCACCTCCATTAAAATCACTTGCCCTGCTTAGCATTCTGTCACTGATCTAATAACTTAAGTGAGCCAATAAACTCACAAATGAGTTAATGGGCACTAAGTGTTAATGGAGATAACAGTTCGAGTCTGTATTCTTTCTTGTGTTATCTGCAATATTAAGAGTGATGGTCTGAAAAGAATGCCTAGCTCTGAATAGTAGCTCTGTAGCACTAGCCGCATTAGGAAAACAGGAGTTTTACTTGTGTCATGTCAGTTCACTGGTGTTCACTGGAAATTCAGTCCAAGTTTCTCCAAAGGCATCGGGGACTACTACTGGGCAGCAGAGCTTATCTTACTTGGTTTATTTTACTGGGCATTGCTCTCTGACGTATGAGAGGCCTTTCATTCACGATTCCTCCAAAAGTTTGACCAGAAGTAAGTCTTGTGCCCCCTTCCTCCTAAAACTTTCACTTTCTATACCCGTGTTTTTTCTCTATAAATCAATTCTTGACCTCCCTCACACCTAAAAGTCCCCATTCCTTTGAAACTGTGCTAAAAATTTAGGTTTTTCAGAAAGATTTTCCAAATTCTTATACTACTACAACTTACCTCCACTCTGATTTCATTAGGCCTCTCTAGACTGTCTGTCTTACTAGTTAGAGGAGCTGCAGCAAGTTACTTAACCTTCTGTGCCTCAGTTTCCTCATTTTAAAGTGAGGATGACAGTAATGGAATCAATAGAGTTATTGTGAGAATTATATGATTTAGTGTGTGAAATGCACATAATAGAGTAACTGCATATACTAGTAACTTTGAAATAAACATCAACTTTCATTAGTAGTAGTATTAGTAATATTTTATTCCTCATCAATCTCTTAGTTCTTTAAAATCTAAGAGGCGATGTCATAATCATGTCTCTGAGCCTCTTTTTTTCACTCAGCAGAGGCTCAATGCATATTATTGACGAACACAGGGTACCTGACATTTTTGTCTAGGTATATTATGAGCATATGTTTGGTCTTCCAAACTAAATTATAAATTTTTCCATGAAAGTGATATGCCCTTTATTTTTCATGTTCCTCAAGGAATTTAATGCAGTGTAAGAGAGAGAATCAGAAATAACATTAATGAATGAATCTAGTATGAAATGATGTTAACCTTGGATTACCTAAATACATTGTTCTCATACTATTTTTTTTTCTTTTCCTGTAGTATCAGTTGTAGCTTCCAGGATAGGAACTGCCAGGAAAGAAACTACACTTGATCTATGTATTTAAAAGTGTTGAGTAGGTTTTCAGCACTCAGTGAACTACAATGACGACAATAATAAAGATAATAATGCAGTAAACTGATTAGAAGGAATTATGCAGAGAGACTGGCTATTCTATTGCAGCAGGGAAACAAAGCATGGCTACTGCTTGGAGATGGAAAGTCACCTTTCCATTAAACCAAGGCTGCAAACAAATAAATATGAATCAAATATATTAAGTGAAAAATATGAAACTGAAGGTCCTCCTTATCAACTTAATTTTAAAATTAAACATGTGAACTATCTACTGCACTTAGATGGGCTATAACGAAGACAATTCTCAACATATTAAAGCTGAATGACAAGTTTGATAATATGAGATAATAATAATTTTTATATTGAATTTCAAAAGACTTCAAATTCCTATTAATCCATGCTATGTTCCTATAGATAACTGGTACCGTTAGAATATAAATAGAAAGAAAAGAAGTTATTGAAAACAGAGATGACAAAAGTAGAATAAATAAGTCAAGACCATTAAAAAGGAAACTTTGAAAAATTGCACTCAATATATTTTCTACAATAAAAAATGAGAGGGAACTTGGTACCAATGTCACATCACTTCTATCAATAAATGTATTCATTCTATAATGATTTACTAAAAATTACAGTACTGAATACTGAGGTAAATACTCACAAGTTGTAACTACCTTGAGGTACATATGATCAGGCACTATTTTAATGCTCATGAATGGATCAAGATTAAAATATATTTTGGCCTATGCCAATTAAGCTTCCCTATGAGTCAAAGTGTTATGATTAACAATAATGCTATTGGGCCCTACTATATGTTATATACTGTTCTAATGCCTTCCTAACACACTGTGAAGTAAGTATTAATATAATCTTCTTGTACACAAAGAAACAGAGGCCTAGAAAAGTTAAATAAATTGTACAACACCACACAGCTAGTAAGTGGCAGAGCTGGTGTGTGAACCCAAGCCACCTGCCCCCAGAGTCTACAGTAGTTGTCCTTATGTACATTGTGTCTCAATAACAGTGTTAGTAAAACCTGATTGAGTGATTACTCTGTCCTGAGTACTTTAAACACATTGTGTCACTGACCGTCATTACATTGCTGTGAGAGATACAAGTGAGCAGCTCAGGGAGGAAAGACTACTTATTCAATAGCACGTAGCTGTAAGTGATGAAGTGAAGGGTTTCACCTAGGAAGGCTACCAGGTTCTAACATCCATGCCTGTAACCATCACACCATGCTGCCTCCATCTGAGATTAATCATTCTCATAGGAACAGACACACTACTATTAAAATACTCTGTATTATGCACCAATAAGATTCAGGCAGATATTCTTTTCCAACACAAAACAAAACAAAAAAAACTGGCTCCCACTGTACATTTATTCCAACAATGCAGAGGTCACAGCAGAGCTTATAATAAAATGTCCAAATCAAATCAGCATATACCCTAGTTCAAAGCATCCTTCCCTTTTATTTATGCTTTGTGCTTAAAAAGTTGGACCATGGAACACTGCCCCTTCGACAGGGAATAATAATCAGAAGCAGACCGACATGGGATTAGGCATCAGTTTACCCATGCAATGGAAGAGAGCAGAGGGCCTTGAACAAATCTTCCTCTATCATGGCTTAAAGACAAAAAACTGGCTTTTGTTGTTCTGTTTGTTTGTTTGCATAATCAAAGAGGATAGAAAAAGGCACCAGAAAAAAATTAAAACTGAATCAGCAATGCTAAAAATAGAAATCAAAGTTAAAGGTAAAACCGTTGTATACATGGAAGCATATTGAAAGAAACATAAAGTAGTAGAGATGATATGGAAAACTCAGCTGGAGACAGGAAAGACCACCTTGAGTAAGTAGAAAATTATTAAATAGAAAAATTATGTTTCGACATAAAGTCGGAGCTGTATTTCTTTTAAGAAATAAAGTTCTATAAATATATGAAGGTATACATGTGCATATATGTGTATTTCATATTTCTTAAGAAAAGAACAAGTTTCTTAACACTGCAATAATACAGATCTAAATTTGTATATTATATCTTTAAAAAAATGAAAAAGAACAACTAACACCACAACATATCCAGAACCATTACTGGACTTCAAGTGTAAAGAACTATTCCTAGACAAACAAAACAAAATAAACAACCAATTAGAGAAAAACAGTAGACCATAGATTGCTGAGATAAAGAAAATATGGCCTAAAATTTTTATTGTCCAACAAACTATCTTTTAATAATTTAAGCAACAGATATTTATTTCATAGAGCTCAAACTATACAATCCTCAGGAGCACATTGAAGAACAACATGATCACAAAATCCAACCTAACGGAGATGAATCAAAATGAAAACTAAGGCTGAAAACTTCAGATAGAATATAATGATGATGAGCAATGATTCCATTTACAGAGAAGAACTAATAATAACAAAATGTGAGTTTTTTCAGTATTAATTCTCAGTTACATAATGATATAACCAACAAAACTGGGAGAAGGAGTGAGTGAAGGAAAAGTTTGGTGAAAGGAATGTACAATCATTTCCGAGGTGAGAATTCAACAGACACGAATTCTGTGAAATACATTGTACAGATAAAAGTTAAAAATAATCACAAACTCAACCAAAATTAATATAATATATATTGATAGAGTAACAAAATTGTAAGGAGCTAATTTTTTTACCTTCTGATAAAATATTCAGTGGATTTTCTGCAGTTAATAAATTAAGAAGTTTTAAGTTTAGTTAGATATATAAGAGCTTAAAAGTCAGTAGACATTCCAAGTAGCCACAAGAAAATAAAAAGCACACAAAAAGAAGAAAGCACAATAAAATATAAACTGTTTAGCAAAAAACTGAAAACAAGAAAGCATGAAGTACAAATAAGATTGTAGTACTAAGATCAATCATATTTCTCGCCTCAGTGATGGTAAATACAGTAACATTAGGAATAAAGAATTATCTAATATTATGAACAAGAAAGCTTAATTCCATAATGACTTAAACTGAACTTTTAAAATAAAGTGGCTTTAAAGTAATACAAGGAATGGATAGACAAAGGTATAGAAAAATGCTAACAAAAATAAAAGAAAATGTGTAATAATAGTATTAGAGTTGAAATCAGAAGAGAAAGAGCATTAAAGGAGTTAACATAGGTGCCTCAATGAGGATAGAAGATAAACTATAGCAGCAGAGAACTTTTTAAACTTACATATTTGAGCTCATTTTTTCAAATAGACCAAATAAATGTGTATAGATATACCTAATAAGCTATATCAATCTCCAGTGCAAAACAGCATGCAAATTAGCTTACAAGGAAAACTTAAAATTTTAGGGATTAATTTAGAGAAATTCTCTACTTACAATGCACTATAATTAATAACATAAAAAGAAAAACTAATATACCAACAGTATAAATATTCAAAAGTTCAGTAATTCATGAGTTAAAAAAAGCAAAAGTGTAGAATAGAGACTACAACAATAACAAGTAATTATGCATTAGAACCTGTGAGAACTGGCTGATTACACTCAAAAGGAATTTTATGGGCTTAAGTAATCACCTCTTTAAACAACCAAAGGTGAAATAAATTAAACTTCTACAAAAGAAATTAGAAAAGTAACAATAACATGAAACTAAGAAAAGCAAAAAGAAAGAATTATTAGTGATAGAAGCAAAATTAGGAAATTAGAAAATAGAAAAAGAGTAAAAGAGCAAATTCACTAATTGGTTGTTGTGAGTGCACATAAATATACATCATATATAAATGAATATATGCTTTGCATACTAATAAATGCATATATGTATGTGAGTACTATTGAAAAATAATATTAGTGAGAGAGCACATAATAAAAAACCTGAAGGTTAATAACTACATATTATATGTGCATAATATGTATTATACATATATATTATATATACTATATGAATACATAAAAGCAAATAACTGTGTGTGCCTGTGTGTATGTGTGTGCATATATATATGTATATGTGTGTATATATAGACTGACCTTAGAAAAATAAGATAAGGAAGAAGCACATATAAAAATAAATTAAGGAGAAAATAGAATTTGTTAGTAAATACAGATGCAGGAAAATGAATCTAATTATGAAAAAATACATAGCTCATACACTGAAGGTGCATCTGAAAGTCTGAATAAAATGAATGCTGTGTTAGAACAGAAATGACCAAACTAATCCTAAAGGACAACAAAAATCAAATCAGAAAAGGAAAATTTTCTGTCTTGAGAAAAAAAATTTTTGTAAATATTTATTTATCCCTACTCCTAAATAAACTGAACATTTTCTAAACCAGCTTCAGTGATGAATTCTAACCTAAGGAAGAGATAATTGCCCTTGGAAGGAATAGTTAATTCCCTAAGGAATAGATAATTTAGAAAGCTATGTGAAATCTTCTAGAAAGCATAGAAACATGTAACTTCCAAAGTCATTTTTTATAAAGCCAACTTAAAACTAATGTTCTAAATCTCAAAAATTATCTTTCCAAATTTAAAAAGGGAAACCATAATCCCATACTATTTTTTCTATTGGAAACAGAACAACAGAAAAAAAATACTCAGAATACTAAAAGGATAAGACACAATTAAGATTATAAAAGAAATATAAATACATACAAACATTTTCATATATAATCTATCAATGTATTTTAAAGTAGTAGTAGGTTAGGAAATAAACACAGTATTATCTTTGTAGATAGCAAAGAATTATTTAGTAAATATTAATATATAACCTTGATTTTTATAATTCTTAATGAAGTAATTGGCATTTTATATAACTTTATAATCTGTTGATATGTACATCTGAAAGCAAATTCCATGATAATAGTGTAATATTAGAAACATCATCATAAATTCAGTAGCAACAAACCAGGATGCTTATTATTATCAATATTATTTAAAATTAATATTGGTCTAGAAGTACCAGATATTTTTAAATATTTTTAGAAACTTAAAGTAGTTTCTAATAGAGATAAAATACTGAAAAGAATAAATCATTTTTCATATGATTCTACAACTGGAAACGGAAATAATTAAAATTAAAAACAATATAAATATTTACTTAGGGTGCCAAATACAAATGACAAATATATAAAAATTCATTGTTTTACTGTAAATAAACATTCCCAGCTATAAAATATAGAGAAACAAAATCTAATCTTTAAAATAAGAGGAATAAATATCTAGGCATGAAGTTAATTACAAATATGAAAGGTCTCTATGAAGATAAACTTTTAAATTCTACCAAAGGATATTTGTATTTTTTAAAGGCTTCCAAAGCGAAAAAGATTAAAACATTGTCAAAATGTAAGTTCAAACTAAATTAATCTACAGATTTCACATGATCCAAATAAAATAGCAACAGCCTTATTTTTGGAACTCAAGCTAGCTGATTCTAAATTTCTTATGTAAAAATAAACATGGAAAAATTGGCAGTAAGTTTTTGAAAAAAATAAAAAGTAGTAAGAGAGAAAACCTCGGCAAGATAGTAAGATATATTTTAATACTACTGTAATTGGTGCTGGTGTCGGAATAGGCAGACTGATCAGTTGGACAGAAGAAAAACCCCCCAAAACAGAAATATATATGAAAATTTATTGTGCAATAAAGTGGCATTTCACATAAATTAAAAAAATAGCTTTCTCAATAAATGATGTTGGAACAATAAGCTACCCATTTAGAAAGCAGCTGGTTAGTGCCTTAAGAGTAGATACCAATGAATTTCAGATTTATCAGAGATATAAATGTAAAAATAGAACCTTCAAAGCACCAAAAATATTATAATCATAAAAACTGTTTTGATCAGGAAATATTTTTCTAAATGAGATAAACCATCCAATAGCAGCATTAGAAAACATTGATAAACTTGACTATATAAAAATAAAAAACTGTGTGTCCCACACCTCACAATATGAAGAATTTTAAAAAATATTTTATACAGCTATTAAATAGGACAATATTCTTTACTAATAATAAATATATAATAATTTTTAACTATCATAACTGAATTGCAAGTAGGCAGATATAGAAGGAAAATTTAATTTTACATATTTAATTAAAAACTTATCTTAGCCTTTGACTGACTAATGCCACTTCTTAGCGTATATCCAGCATTTATACATGCATCCATCTGTAAGTGAAGATGTAAGAACAAGGATGTTCACTGTACATACATAGCAAGAACAAAAGTCTGCAAAATCTTTAAATGTCAAGTAGTAATAACTGATTAAATTAATTTCAGTCTACCTGTAAGTGAAATATACTGCAGCTGTGAAAAACAAGGGACAACACAGAGCTGATAATAAAAATATCACCAAAATATAATGCTAAAAAAGAGAGAAATATTTTGTGTCTCCGTGCATATTTAAAAAGTTTTGGAAACACATATACAAGACTTAAACCTGAATTGGAACTGGAGAGCAAAGATGGGAAGAAGAGTTGCTTTTCATTTTACAACTTCTTTACTGCTGGAAACATTTGCACATACATTTATTGCCTTTTAAATTAAAAAAATAAGAAAAAATAAGGTTAAAAACCTGGAAGTTGAAGTATTACTTAACCTCTTTATAAACTTCATATTTTTATGATTTGACAATGACCAGTAAATTTTACAAAAGTATTAAAAATTTGATTACAAAATTTTATGTTATAATTTCTCACCTTAGTATTACCTATTTACAAGTGAAAAATAATGCTGGGAATCGCGGAAAGGCAAAGAAATGTGCAATGATCAATGTAGTCTTTCAAAATCCTAATAATGCAACTGCAAAAGGATTCATATATTTCATAGAAGATATAGAAAATTACTAACATGTATATGATCTAAAAAAAGAATATAGAATTATATTGAGATAACCTGGGCTTGAAGCTGGCTGCATGACTTCCTTGGGTGAGTTATTTAATCCTTAAAAGCCTCAGTTTATTTAATGAAAAAAATAGAGATATAGTTAACAACTTTATAAGTGTAGTTGTGAGGATTAAGTTATGACATTAATGTTGAATAAAGATTCCAAGACTTTTAGTGTGATAAATTGGCTATACAAAAGCGATGATAGTTTTTGGTATCGTCTATGATAGCATCTTTAGGCCAGATAATGGTTAGAGGTCCCAATAGATCCAAAGCAAATTCCAAAAACTATAAAAACAGAAGAATGGAAACCACATGCTATTTAATAGAGTCTCAATTCACTAAGCAACTCCTGACCAATGTGAAAAGCTCAGAGGCATGTGGGTTATATTCAGCTGGATGGGATTTGAATGCTTTTTAAATACTCTTTAATTTGCTGTCGTTGTTGTTAATGACCTGATTGAGAATTTTTAGGGTCTATTAAAGAGCATTTTATTTGTTCCTTAGCACATCTCTTTTCTTCCAATTTCTTCTCTCCCTCTGTTTTTTTGCCTCTTCGTTCATTACATAAATAGATAAACCCGTGCCATATGTGTAATTTGCTTCCATTTCACTCTTTCTCCCCTTATAGAAAGCTGTTTTAAATGGACTATACCAACAGAGCTGGAGGTGCTAACTAGATCAAACAGTTAATTCTGAAAATTTTGAAGGCTTTCTGTAACATTTGTTTATGTTGGCTTTTTCATTTAGTTTCTAGGAAAATTTTATCGTTGTGACAGTTAATTCAAATCCCAGCAAGACCTGGTAAGCAAATAACTCTCCAAGTTTTAACTAGAAGTACTTCTTAGCCTTTACCAAAAGAAGAACCAATTTGAGGTGTATTTCTATAATGGATGAGCCTTCTGTCTGAGTATTCCATTACCTCATTCATTTTAAAGTCAATTTAGAACTTATGGACAGTGCCAAATTTACAGCCCTGAGTCCAGACTCCCTTTTTTAGTCTACAGAGAAGGCATTGCTTAAGTTGTCATGCTGTGAGTCTTCTGAGCTAGCCCCATTCCATCACAGCCTTATTCCTGAGAGGACACAATGTTTCAGACTCTTATCTATCCAGTAATGTAAGAGTACCATTAAAGATCAGCAAATGTAGCAGAAACCTCAAATCCTCATCTTATGGGACGTTATCACATCACTAACAGAATAGGTTGGCAAAAGCAACAAAGCTCTTAAACACCCAAGAGTCAAGCCATTACGTGTCTTTGTATTCACTGTACAATTACAAATTCATAATCTTTAAGTTTATAAAACACTTCATTTTTACAGAGGTTTTTAAGAGCCATCCCCTGAAAGACTTGGACCCCTAAATATGAAAAATCTAGGTTCAAGAAATGACAGATAAGACCATCTTCTCTAAGAAGAAATGATGTCATGGTTGTTTAGGAACTTAAGCCTATTTGCGTGCATACCCCATCTAAAATTAGCATTTTCTGAGGGATGGGCTGAAACATTGCTGGGATAGGATTACCTTTGCTATTTCTCAGTATCACTGCTATTGTGAGCTTGGTTACATCATTTTGTTAAATGTCTTGATGCATAAGGGAACAGAGAGCTCTGGCCCCACCAGACAGCTTGCTTTTTGTCACATATGTCCTGATCTTTGCTGTCTAAGTCTTCTCCCTATAGTTTTGTCTGCTTAAAAATGTTCAAGTTTCCTCCAGATGGCCCATGTGAACTTTGCAGGACATCAAGTGACCTCTAGGGGTCTGCACTTTGGTGTATAGGTGAAAGCTGTGTTCAAAATTAAGAAAGACATGTTTTCAAGGGTAGAGGTAAGTAACAGAAAACGAGGTCAAGAGAGGTGGAGTTTGAGAGGGCAGTGAAATCCAAGAGCTAAGAAGAAAATTTTCAAAAATGTGAAGAGTGTCCAAGGCTCATTTTTTAACAAGACAGCATAATACAAGGAAGCATCAGTCTGCTTGAAAGTATAAAGTCAGGACAGCCAACAGTGCCTTCTCTCCCTTTTCCACCTACCAAGGATGTTTTCATCCCTCGCAGTCTAATTCAAATATCATCCATCTGAAGCCTTCTGAAACTCTTTCCAGACTCTCAACAGAATGAATTATTCCCTCTTCTGCACTCTCTCAAGACTTGTTCAAATTGCCTAGTTTGGAACTTATCATCTTAATGTAGTTAGTTATAGATTTATCTTCTTGAGTTGAGGCTAGGTATGGTATTTTATTCCTCTTTATATCCCTAAAACATAACCAATTCATAAGGTAGATGCATAATTTAGATTAGATGAATTGAATTCAAATATTACTTGCATCCTCCTTGAGATCAGATTATGCTTATAATAGTTCATGAACCAGAGTTTATTTCCTACTTGATTAATTATACCACCACCATAAAAAATTGTCTCAATATACCTTTGGATTAGATGAGAAATTTGCCAACAAATTAGACATAAGAAAACAAAACAAAACAAAAATGTTACTGGAATTATGGGTATATGGATCAAGTGAGGTGAGTTTCAGAGAGAAGATAAATTTACTTTCTGCAGCTGATGTGAGGATGAGCTAGTGGGCTGTTGGGGGAAGAAATAATTCCACTGAGCCCCCTACCGTGGGAGAATATTAAATATCTACGATAATTGTGGTACCAATAAGTATTTCAAAGGCAAGAAATGATATTTATATTCCTACAGTGGCATCAGTGAAACATTTAGATATTTTAATTCAAGGTTTTAATCTTCTGATTTTCAGAGCTTTCACAGTTGCACTCTGCCCTGTCATGTTCCGAAGGAGTGCTTATTCGCAAAAAGCTGCATCTCTATTCTTTAGTCATTAGTGAAAATGGGTCATAGATCGTGTCATGTTTCTGTAACCTAGTTATAATTCTAGCAGGAGGGAAGTTTCAAAATCATGATTTCACATAGGAACCTTTAAAAACTCATTAGCTTTTGATAATTATACTAATATCTAAAGCATTAAAATCATGGAGCTAATTTCTGCAAAAGATCAGCTGTGAACGTGTTCTGGGGAAATTTTCAACTTTCTGGGAACAAAAGAAAAGGCAGTTCAGTGCTCTAATATGTCACTATTCAGATGCAGAAGAGTTAGGATTTCTCAGAAGCATCGTGAGTTAGCGGATTCTAAAATGAAAAGCAAGAATATTAGAGCAACATCTCAAAATGTGACTATGGGCACTAGAGAAACCTCTCCACTTGTGATTGATTTGCATTTCTGCCTATGTCTGAATTCATATTCTATAAGCACAGATGGAGGTGTGATAGATTTTTTTTGAGCACATCTATTTATTCAGATACCGGATTCAGTCTCTGAGTGGAGAGATGGTAAAGGCTGCTGTGAGCAGATGGCACATAGGCACTATGACTTCAGAAACAACATTCTCTAAAGATAAGTGGCACAGTAATAATAATAATACTTAGCACATATATTGCACCTTTGGTCTGCCAACATTAACTAATTAATCTTCAGTAGACCCCTGTGAGAAAAGTAAGTGCTTATAATTATCTCTATTATGCAGTCAAGTCAACTAAGAATGTATCTGCATATAGTGTGGAAGAATTGGCCCAAGTTAAAGACTGGGTGGAACCAATTTGCATGGCTCTTTAAGATTTCTGCTCTAGCAGCCGAGACTAGTATTTCCTGACATCCTGCTGTTTGAGGCACCAAGGAGGTTTGAAGCAGGATCTCACAACAAGACATATTTCATTCATAAGGTTTCTGTTGCAGGGATCCAAAATAGGGCTGCAAAAAGTTGAGTCATTTTTCTAAAGTCCAAGAGGCCTAAAGCCCAATGGCTATTCGAAGTAGGTATGCAATTAGAGTCTCTGCCCATTTCTTTTCTTTAAACCAGGCAAATAGAGTACACATATTTTTCAAGAATATTCTTTAAATTATTGAACAAAATGAAGGGTCTAAAGAAGTCTTAAGTTTCAGTATTTGTTGTACCTGAGGTTTTTCCACCATATGTTGGTTGAATGTACCCTATGCCTTTGACTAAAGATACTAGTAATCTACATCGGAGTGAAGAGTTGGTGAACTTCTTTTGACATTGAATTCATTAGATTCTGAGGTTTTTATGCTGTTGGCATGGAGGCACAAAAATGTCTGCTTCAGGGGCTTAAATTTGGGATTGTTCGAGTGGGCCATGATAGCAAGAGGTCCCAGCCTCAATTTGAAATGTGTAGCAAAAAAAATCTTTGCAAAAGCGCGAGTTTTAATACTACATAGACAAACTTATTATAAAGATTTAAGAAGGAAAATGTATGGGAAGATATCTCTCAGTACCTGCCTTATGATAGATGAACAAGTAATATTTCAATCCCAAAGCCACCTTTTATTAATGGTAAGACTTTGGAAAAGTCACAATCACCTAGACTCAGTTTGCTCATCTATGAAATAAAGACTAATTTCATCAACCATAAATAGCTATAAAGATGTTTCTATTCCTCTCAAAAGGGTCAAGGACATTGTATGGCCTCATGATTTCACATTTTAAAATCCTTTTGTTTTCTATTACAATATGTATTACTCTTTGTATGTGAAGTCACCAACTCTTGACTTGTAAACCTTGGGAGGTGATGACCTTTGATCTTTGACTTTGCTCTTGTAAATTTTAAACCTGCTCTTGTTTTATGAAAGGGGACTCAAACGCAAATGCTTTGAAAGGTAGGGGAGATAACATTAAAATGTGCAGTTGCTCAGGATAAAACAATAGCCAGTAATGATACCTAGAGACATGCTAGCAAGTGCATGCCCTGATTTCAAGCACTCGAATTGAAAGTCATTTTTAACACACATCACATCTGGACACAGGTCTATTGCTTGAGTCATGAAAAACATTTCCTTTTCTGATACCACCCATGCATGCTATGTATGCTCTTCTGTTCCCTTGGATTAGAATACTCTCTTCATTCTTCTCAGTTATCAAAGCCCTTCCCATCTTTAAAAGTTCAGATTATATCTAAGCCTTCCCATAAAGTCATTCCTGATTTTTATAGTTCATAATGACCTCTTCTTACTCAGAATTCACAAGTTTCATCTTCTGAACACAACATTTAGCATTAATGAATGGCACATGGTACCTATTTTTAATACTATACTTATTTGTATTGTCTTTTTAGGATACACACACACACACACACACACTATATCTATCTATCTATCTGTCTATCTAGCTGCAGTGTACTTTAATAATTAAATGAGCTAAAACATATTGCACTGAGTATTATGCCTGGCACATAAAAACCGTTAAAACTATAAAGTTTTACCATTATAATATCATGATTTTTCCCTTGTGGATTTTTCAACTAGATTCTTCCCTACTCTGCATGGCACAAAGAAATTATCATAAAGCTATCTTACATGGTATAACAATTTAGTTTACCAAGCAGTTGGTCAACCATTTAATTCTCAAAAAGCACTTAGAGGTAAGTAGTATTAGCTGTCTCTGATATAGGAAAAATTTAAGGGTCAGAAAAAGTTTGCAAATTAAATAAGAGAATTCAGCTAGAATGTGAACAAACAGGAGACTCCGGGCTCTTGACTCCAAGACCAGTCCAGGGGAAGAATTCATCAAGGGTGGCAAGTGTGCTGATTCGGCAGCCCTCTCTAATATAATCCCTAATTCTCCTTTGTTTTCCTTTCTGAGTCATATAATTTTCATTTCTTCTGAATTGGTCTGTAAATTATTAATGAGGTATGTGTCTTCTATTTAGATTATAATTTCCTTGAGGGCGGGTCCTGCACCAAGTATTTTTAAGTGCACCACTGCTTTGTGATAACACTTGGTATCCTTTGAATGTTGAATAAATATTTTAACAACATATGCCACTTAGGACTTTAATGTCAGTTTGACTACTGATTTTTCAAGTGATCAGTAAGAAAACCAGCAAATATTATTGCAAACAAATTATCCCTGTATATTTTAAAAAGCAATTGCCAACAAAATGATAAGCTAATATACCTAATCTCTTGGGTTTTCACTAAATCTACTTCACTTAATCAGATTGTTTTATTTAGATGAAAAATTATTAAAAATGTAAATGAAGCACATTGAATAGTAGTTTCCAGGCTTCCTGAGATAGCACAATGTTCAGAAATTGTGATGTCATTAGTGAAAGTCCACAAAATAATATTCAGTCCCATGTCATTCACCATAATTGCATATCCATGTTAGTGTGTACTGTTTGATATTTTACTTTGCCTATTAATTTTAAGTTTAAATTTTAAACTTAAAATTAAATGCTTAGCATTAAATGCTTAGCTTTAGCATTTAAAATTAAATGCTTAGAATGCAATGTAACAACCAAGAGCACTCATGTCCATTCATCAAAAGCTGGTATTTATGCAGGCACTGGTGTGTTTATATTTTAATATTCCTCCCCAACTTGTTTATTCACTTTGCTCACTAGAATATCAGTGATGCTAGACAGCAGATCTTGAAAGTATAATCATGAGATTCACACTCATATGGAGGGAAATAATAGAGGGCAATTTGGCAATTTGATTATTTCCCCAGAAATTGGAAGAAAACAACTACTGCTTGATTGTGGTAATGAAGCACAAATGTATTCCAATTTTAATGTTTAAAGTTTGAAAACTTCTGCATTAGAAATCAAGGTGAATCTTAATTGTCCCTCTAGTCTGCCCTTTACTTAAAAATAATCAGTACGCTCATTTTTTTTATTTACCTGTCATGTTTTCCTCTTTCTTTAACAGTTCAAACCATGCACATTTTACAGAAGCATATTCTTTAAGACCATCTCCTTTCCCAACAAAGGAAATATAGGTGTGGAGGTTACAATAACACTGTAGGCAGTGACAATCATGTGAAGGCCATGGCCAATTCAATTTGCCATTATAACATCCTCAATTGTTTGTAAAATTTCCATGTTTGCTTGGTGTTCAAAACAGAAATCAATATAAACCTACAGACTGAGTCCCAAGAAAATAATAATTGTGAAGTTAAGGGCTCAGATATATGAATATCTATATATATATCTATTTACCTAAAAAGAGAAGTGGAGTGAAAGGAGAATCAACAAGGACATTTTCCTTATCAGCCGTGAAATGTGTGTATGAACATTCCATTGTTATTCTGATGGTGATAGAAGGAAGATTAGAGAACTAATGCTTACCCTGAAACTAGAGGACTAAATTTGGTCTTCTTTCCTTTTAATAAATATCACTCATTCATTTTATCTATCAGTTCCAGGAAAGCTTCTTTTTCAAGACTTTGTTGCCTGCTCCATGAAACTACCTGGAGCTGAGGTGGTGCTGCCTCAGCCGGAAATAGCCTTCTTGCTGAGGGCCCACCAATTATTTGTAGTGAAACAAAAACAGAAAAATAAATATTATATGTTGATGGATGCTTGTCAGGAAAGGGAATGAGGGGCTTTCAATGGGGCTTGTCAGACACAAAAACCTTCAGCAAATCTGCATTTTCAATGGCAAAGTGGCTAGAATTCTATAGCTGCTCCACTGGTGAACCTCAAGATTTATCTCATAAATTTAAATTATAGATGACATAGCACTGGAATGGAAATAAATGACACCTTTAAAAATAAATCTAGTGCAACATTTGGGAAAAGGAATCACACATTTAAAAGGGGAAAAAAAGAAAGTTCCAATGTGCCAAAACAGAGCTTTTATTTATTGTCCTATTTACTATTCTCTGTCTAAAATTAGCATCTCTCTTACTTTTCCTTTTAGTTCTCTTTATAATACATGCTGTGGAAGAGCTCTGGGGTTTTGTGCAACTCAAGTAGTAAGCCTGGTTGCAGCTCTAACAAAAGCTTGCCAAGGTTGAGAGCCAAACTGGCAAGGTTTTCTGTTGTGTCAGCGTTTAAGTATTATTGCAATGTTATCATATTGCTGAAGAAAAGGGAGCATGGAAACAGCAGAGCTCAATGGTAAGGAACGTTTGAAGGAAAGTGTGCACCTAGCTTCAACAGAGAGTTTGACTGTATTGAACAGGGCTTAACTTTTATAGAAACCAGTCAACTCAACTTTAATTCAATCATATAAAACTGTGCTTTTAAAATTTAGTCCAGGAGACCTTGATTCCAGCAGTCTTTCTGAATCGGATAGTGGTGAAGGGTAATGAAGAGTGCAGGTCTAAAAGCCTGCAACATCAGATGAAGACTTACTTGCATTATAAGGAGATTTCCACTGGCCAGCACTGGGAGAATAATTTTTTTCTCAAAGGGAAATTTGAGAGCAAAAACAATCTGAGAGATTTTTTTCCCCTTTCTTGTATTTGTTCACATGTCCAGATAAAAGTCAATGAAAATTTGGACATTTGTCTTGAGAAACCACAATAGAATTCACAATTTGAGCGAAGTTACTACCAATATCAGAAGAGTCAATTGAGGAAAACTCAAAAAATAAAAGCAAGAGCTAGAAGCAAAATAAGTTAAACCAAAGCCATAGCTTATCAACATTAAAATGTCTTCTGAAGGGGGAAACATATAGTATCATTTATGCAAGCTATTATGATAGTTGGATGGCTACATTGGAAACTTCTTTTTTGAGGGGGTGGGAACTAAGGAAAAACCAGAGCAGACAGAGCACAGAGAGAAACAGGAGTTCTTCCAGAGGGAAATTTCCCCCCACGTATTGGTGGTTTCTGTCCTCAGGCCAGTCATGAAAGTATACGTATATTATTTAGAGGATTTAAAGATTGAAGTTGTGAGATTAAGAGCTTTACCCTCATTCACTATTTGCCTCATTTGCTTTCCAATTCCCTGTAGTTACATAGAGTCAAATATATTCTCACCCTGTGATCAGTGTTGGTTTTCAACTGACACTCTGCATGTGGAGCTCAGGAAAACCAAACACCTACAGGAATGTGTTGAAGAAACCAGATAGCAAGGCCGCCAAGTGACTCAGTCTCTGCTTCCATTCCCTGGGGTTTATCAACTTTGTTAATGGGCATATGTGCTGAGAATTATGTAACATTAAACATGGGAAACATTCCTGTAAAAATGTTTCATTCTTTCTCAAAGTCAATGCATTGGTAGGTCTAGTGTCCAGGTAAAACACCACCCTCTAGTGTACATCTCTAAATAATGCTGTTATGACTCCTTTGATGGTAACAGTTAATGACAGTGGAGAATATTAAAATAAGTATTACAATAATGGTCATTTCCTATTAGTATCCATAGGGTAATACACGCAAGGAATAAATATACTGTGGGTGACATATACATCACTGATGTGGTCAAAGCACTGTTGATTTTCATTGAACATGAAGCAAATGGTTGGCTAGATGAAAAGAATCCAAAAAACCCATTAATTTAGCAACTATTAGTGAGTATTTATTACAGAATAGATGTTGTTCTATGACACAACAAGGATCATAAACATAAACTATAAAATGAAAGAAAATTATTCCAATAGGTGAATATTAGCTGAGAAGTACCCTTGATGCCAGCTTTTCAGAAAAATAACATAAATTGCTAAGATTAGGGTGGCATTCAATTACCTAAAGAAAGCTGAAAATGTATTAACATAAACACAAAAATGTTTCTCAGAAATGCTCAAAACAATTGAAGAATAAAATGCAAATTATGCAAATACATAAGGAAAAAACTATAAAAGTCTAGATTAGAAGCTCTCTTGATGTTATACAGCCTAATTCCATGTGAATAGAAAGAAGGAGTAGATGGGGCAATTAAAAGTATTCTGCAATCCTCTGGCATAAAAGATAGAAAATCTGTGAAAACATTTCACATCACTTTCTTCTCTCTCATACAGGGCTCAAAGAAACTGAACTCTTGTTGAAAATGTCTGTATATCCTTTCTACACTGGTGACTACCTTAGAAGACTTTTTGTCTTAATTAAATCTAGTCCAAACTGTTGAAAGTGGATTTGGCCTGGTGCATGAAAGCATGATGACTTGAGAGTGTTAAAAATTCTTCCCTCAAGACATAGGAGGCATCAAGTTCATATACATTTTCCCAGATAGTATCTTCAAAATGCCCTATTAAAATTCCCTCAGTGGTATTTTCTAATGGAATCAGGAAACATCTAGTAGTTCCATCTAACAGAAACATCATTGCTCAGCAATATTCTCTCCAGCTACAAGCAAAATATTTAGAGTTTTGCTACTAGCAAATCTTTTCTCACATATCCCTGGTCACTTAACTGCCTCGAAACATTTTGGAAGTAGTTGGAACTTAATAAAAGACCTGCATATGTACACATGTGTACATTCTGCCCAAGTTTTCAAGTATGTGTACAGTGAGCATCAGCTGAACACAATGTGCTCAGGTAGAAAATGTCCCCTTATAAGAAGAGAGTGAATTTGCCCTAGAATTTGTCTTCTTCTGTTGCTAAGGAAGAAACACAACTAGCCAGCACTCTAGGAGCCAGAGGATTCAAATCCTTACCCAGGCTCTAATCCTAACCAGGTATATGAGTTGAGAAAAATATCTTTCTTAAAACTTTATTTTTATTGTCAACACTATTACAGATGTCCCCCCACCTTTGCCCACCTCCACCCAGCCCCCACCTTTCCATCTGGCCATCACCACATTGTTGTCTGTGTCTATGAGTTATGCATATATGTTCTTTGGCTAATCCATTCACCTTCTTTTTCCAGTTCTCCCTCCCCTTTTCTCTCATATAGCTATAAGTCTGTTCCATGTATCCATGACTCGGTTTCTATTTTGTTCATCAAGTCACTCTGTTCATTAGATTCTGCACACAAATAAGATCATATGGTACCTTTCATTGACTGGCTTATTTCCCTTAGCATAATAATCTCTAGGTCCATCCATGCTGTTGCAAAGGGTAAGATTTCCTTCTTTTTTATGGCCAAGTAGTAGTCCACTTTGTAAATATATCACACCTTTTTTATCCACTCATTTACTGATGGGCACTTAGACTGTTTCCACATCTTGTCTATTATAAATAATGCAGCCATGAAAATAGGGGTGCATATATTCTTTTGAATTGGTATTTCACTATTCTTAGGATATATTTCCAGAAGTGGGATCACTGGGTCAAAAGGCAGTTCCATTTTTAATTTTTTGAGAAAACCCCATTGTGTTTTCCACAGTGGTTGTACCAGTCTGCGTTCCCACCAACAGTGCACTAGGGTTCCCTTTACCACACATCCTCACCAGCACTTGTTGTTTATTCATTTATTTATGGCAGCCATTCTGGGAGGTGTAAGGTGATATCACACTGTGGTTTTAATTTGCATCTCTCTGATGACTAGTGACATTGAGTATTTTTTATTAGGTATATTAGCCATCTATACGCCCTCTCTGGAAAAGTGTCTATTCAGGTCCTTTGCCCATTTTATATTGGATTGTATGTCTTCCTTGTGTTGAGTTGTGTAAGTTCTTTATACATTTTGGAAATTAGCCCGTATCAGATGTATCATTGGCAAATATGTTCTCCCATAATTGTAGCGATGTTTTTTTTGCCAATATATCTCCTGGGGCAAAGGGAAAAAAGTGAACAAACAGGACTGCATCAAAATAAAAAGCTTCTGCACAGCAAAAGAAACCATCAACAAAATCAAAAGGGACTTGAGAAAAATAACTTTCTTCTCATAGCTCAGATTCTCAATTTATATCAGGTGTGGATAAGACTGAATGATTGCAAAAGACACTTCACATGGTTATAGTCTGTGACTTATAAGGTTAGTAGTTTGGCTCTCTAATTGACATTAAAATTTAAGGTTATGCTATAGGGTGGGACAAAAAAGTAGGTTTACAGTGTGAGTACTTAAAACATAGGGCTTATTCTTGTATCATTATTTGCTAAGTATTATATTGTTTTCTATACAAACAAATGTAAACCTACTTTTACCTAACCTTGTACTTTGGAAATTTTTAGATTAATATAAACTATAATCAATACCAAATACTGTGAAACATCTAAAATAACCTTTAAATAGATAATCCAATCTAGTGTTGATGACCCCTTTTGTTGGACTAATGCTGTGCAGCATGTCAGGTAGCAGTACACGACGTGGACAGAGGCTGCCTGCGTTGGCACTCCAGCTCTACCACCACCAGCTGCATAACCTTAGTAACCTCTCTGGGCCTTAGGTTTCTTATCAGAAATGTGGATATAAAACAGTACCTCTTTGACTTTGTAGGGTTGTTTTAAGGATGAAATAAAATGAAGCATATAAGTTTTAGCACAGAGTTTGCACAGATCAAAAACCCAACAATATTTTATTATTACTACTATGCTACTGAAGAATAGAGAAGACAATAAAAGAGAAATATACTCCAATTCTTATTTTTAACAGAATATCATTTTATTTGGGGGAAAACTGATTTTTGTAACCCTTGTCAAATGGTTCATCATCTTTAATTATGCCTCCACAATTGACTTCATCAATAGTTAGAAATACAGGTAGCATTTGTCCAATACTCTAATTCGTACTATGGAAGTAATGATGTTTAAACTCATGAGGTAGCTTCAGAGAGACATGGCTAAGCTTTCAAGAATAGATAATGGATAATAAATTAAGTATGAGAACATTTATTACAAAGGTACCTTTCACATTGCATTCTCAACAGCATCTCAGTAAGAATAATTCTGAACCAATAGCAGCTACACGCGCATCTGCCACCACACACACCATATGAAAGTGGGAAGGGAGGCACATTATAACCATGGCAAACAGCACTCTAACACAGGAAAACTATGTTATCTAGTTAATTCAACAATATAGTTCGACAGGTTCTTTAAAAATAAATAAAACAGTGCATTCTGAAACTTATCAAGTGATGTTTTTCAAATAAATATCCATGCTGTGCTTCAATGTTCTTTAACCTTGACATTTATGTTGAATTATACACTTGCTATGAAAATGGAAACTTGGATCCCTACAAAAGAAAGCCTTTTGGAGTTGAGAAAGAACTCCCACTGCAGTTTCATAGAGTCTCTCCAAACTTCAAATCCAAGTGTCAGAGCTAGAGAGTATGATGACTGAAAAAAGTAGAAGTTTTGTTGATGTTTTCTGTCCTATTACTGTTCTTATAAAGGTTTTTGTTCCAACCGAATACAACACATCATATGGTCTCTAGTTAACACTGGCAAGGCAAAAAAAAAAGAATTTGCAGAGTTCAGAGAGACTAAATAGATAAAGATAATATGGCCTGAGGATATCAGCTTCTGTACATCTATTTCTCATATTTAGTAGTGTGCATAAAAACTAAGTAGGCTTCGAGTACAGAGCATTATCTTAAAAAAGTGCAAAAACACCCTGAAACTAAATCCATATTTTGAGAACTCTGACAGAAATAAGGAACTGAGGCCAAACTGACACTACTTAGCAATCAACAAAGCTGTCCGTGTATTCATCAGCTCTACTGGGCACATTTAGCACAATTGATCAGGCTAACTTTGAGAAGGATCATAAGGATATAAAGACTCCTTCCAAGCAGTGGGAAAATGAATAGCTGAATGGAGAAAATTGTGCCACACATCTTCTTGTCCTATTACTGTTAACGCCAGCAGTCACAATCAGTAGTTTATTGTATAGGGCAATCTTGTTGATTAGAAACTGGATTCAAGTTCATCAAAATGGAATGGCATGTAACTCATCCCTTCTATTCCTACAGAAATAACTTATGCATCTTTATAGGCATTTTTATTTGTAGCACTATGTCATAAGAAATGGCTTTGAAAATGTATATAGTGCCATGTCAATCACTTCTGCCATTCACTTCTTAAAAGAGCTAAAAAACAAGTCAGCAAAAAAAAAATGTTTCACTGTGGCAAAAGAGACATTTCTATGCTATTTTTATTTAAAAGTTTCAAAATAATTGTCTCAAAGTCCAATGGCTTTGTCTTGTTATTTGGACTATCCTTATATCTGGATGTAGGTGCTTAGCTAAAGACCCCTATATGTAATTATTAATTTTATGATCTAAAAGAACAATTCTAAAGAAGTGGAATAGTATGCTCAGAATTACCCAGGAGGTCACTAAATGGGAAAACAAGACAAGACCAAGAAGTTATAAAGTTCGCCCTCAGTCACTAACTTATTTCTGTGACTTGTAACATCAGCTCATTACCCCCAGTCTTGACCCAAACAGGAGAGCGTAAACAACTTTAGTTGCTTAGCAACAGGACTACTGGGCAAAGCAGTAGAATTTGCTTTAATGTTGCTTCTTGGGCTAATTATTTCAAGGTCCTTGCCGATTATGCAACTTCTAAAACCAGCAACCCTGAATAGAAAACCTTTTCAATTGTAACATTATAATAATTATAACATTGTTATTTAATCAAGATTTATTGATGTATGACTATGTTTGATACTACTGTTTTAAGTGTTTTGCATATGTTAACTTGTAGAAAATAGAGAAAAATATATATTGTACATATATTGAATATATATTCAAGAGAGATGGAATATGTGTGTGTGTGTGTGTGTGTGTGTGTATTCCAGATGAAAAAACATACATTAAAAATAGAAAATGGTTATTAGGTTAATCCATAAGGCAAAGAATATGAAGGATATCAGTAAGTATATACCTCTTTGTTTTAAAATATATATGAACACTTTACATATGGATTCCTTTCCAAGATTTTAAAACACAATTTCAATTTCTCTCTCAAGTTCTTGAAAGTTAAATATAGTACATGTTTTCCCTTGTTTAAAAAACTGTTAAAAGGGGAAAGCTTAAAGATTATTGTCTCTTCTTAAAGCACAAAGATCAACCATATAATTAGCTCATAAACTTCAGTTTAATGTTCTTTTCAATTTCTTGCACTTATAAACCAGATGTTGGGTGTGTGCGTGTATATGTGAAATTTCAGCATAGCAACTCAGCTAGTACAAAGGAAATATTGCATAGACAAACAAAATTGTATTAAAGTAAATTTACTAAATAGTTACCCTTACCAATACGGTTAATTTACAGCCATCTATTATTCGGGGCTCACTCTAAGGGTGTTGATGGCTAAGTTTCCCAGAAAAAAGGAAAAGGAACACAGCACCTTCATTTTTCTTAATCATAGAGGCACAATGTAGCAATAGTACATTTACGATATCCCAAGAAAAATGATTGATTGCAGATCTATATCAAAATTTAACATTTTCTATGTGCAATTTCAGTACAAACTTACTTGTTGTGAAACATGAAACGATGCCATGGTTGACAAGAGGACTACACACTCCATTTCTAACTTCTTTAAGTCTAGTTGATTGTGACAGTAAAGGAAATGTACCCTGTGGTCTTTCAGACCCTGTAGATTTACTTTGGGGAAATAAAAAGAGTTCACAGTGAGAACAATAGTTCCAGACACCACAGATGGAAATTTAAATGTGGTGTGATACCACACATCAGGAGCCAGCTAAGGTAACCGTATTGCATGCAGTCTGTGAGCTACTCTTGTGAAAAGATCCCTTGGCATTTTCTTAACAAGAACAAAGTGTTGGTGCCAATGTTTTGGCTTTCTTTCACTTTCCAATGTATGAGCTCCAACCACCAATTCTCTTTCTACTTTTAACATCTTCAATAATTTTAGGGATATACAATTCATGTTAATATTTTGGGGAAACATAAACTTCAGTGATGGCAATGCAACCCTACTAGGTGTTTATGAGGCTCTTCAGGAAAAGTTGTGTTTTGCTCTTGAGCTATAGTAACAGCAGTCTTACGTCTTTTTCCAACAAGGTCCTGATTACATTTTCTCACATTACCCAGTGCTTAATCAAGTTAAATACTTTAACAAAATTGAACCAACTTCAAGACAGGCACAAATAAATGCAAAACAGAGGGGACTAGAAGAGAGAATACACATAAATACACACATCTACACACAGAAACCACACACATAAGCCATATCTGGCAGTATGTTAGAATAAGAAAAATTCTATTTAAAATGTTTTTGAATAAGTAAATTAAATGTATTTTGTAAAATATAAATGTGTATCTTAAAATATAATTTATTTTGTCATCTTATCAACACCTTCAATACTGTAATTGAATGAAGGCTTAACAAATCATTGACACGGTGACTTCTTTAAATATCATTAATTTCAAAGATAAAATGTTTTGAAGAGTGAATCTGAAAAATGATATTTTAAAATTTCATTTTAATACCTGTAATAAAATATCTGAAGTAATTAATTGTCAAATTTGATATAAGGCTTCCAGTTGCCAAAATGGCACATGAGAAACTTGGAAGTTACCACTCCACCCTAACGAGTAAAAAGTTGAACAAATAAAAATCAGCAGCTTTTCCTAGATCTGTAAAAAAGAAGTGAAGACATGGAGAAAACTGCTGCCCTGAAAGCTGGACACAGGCAAAAACAGACTCATGCTTCACAGGAGCAGAGCCTGTGAGCAGAAATGTCTGCAGAGGAGAGGAATGGAGCAGGCAGAGAGGTAAGGAGAATCTGAACTGTAATTGATAAACTAAGGCAAGCTCAGTGTGTTCGACTGAGAATTATATTTCCAGGACACCCCAGTCACAGGGGTGACCCCACACCTTTGTGAGTTTTACCTCTAGGAGTTCAACCTGGTTCTCCCAGTGAATATTTCAGAAACATCCCCTCTTGCTTCCAACAAGAGGAGGAAAAAAGGAACCATTCTGAAATACACTAGAACATTCTACTCTTCTTAACAAATTCTGCTTTCAGGAGAAACAGCTCAACTGGAATCTAACCTGCTGTGGCTCTATCAGAAATCAACTTACCTGAGTGACAGGAAACACCTAACTCCAGCCAGCTGCAGTGGGGTTTCTAAGCAGTGTAAGTGCTTTGCATGAGACTGTACTGGTAGATACATGCTTTTACACATCTGCCCAAACCCATGGGTTTATACAACCCTGAGTGAATCCTAATGTGAACTATGGACTCAGGGCGATTATGATGCATGAATGCAAGTTCATTGACTGTAATAAATATACCACTCTTCTGGGGGTTGTTGACAATGGGGGAGCTATGCATGCATTGGGGTGGAAGGCTCTATGCGAAGTCTATGTTCCTTTCCCTAGTTTTGCTGTGAACCTAAAACTGTCCTAAAGTAAAATTTGTTTTTTTTAAAAGCCGATATAGCCTCAAACTTACTTTTTAATCTTTCATTTTTATCCAATCATTTCTATAAGTATATTATTCACTTACTTTCTTTTCAAAGTTCAATTGTTTCATTCTCCCTGCATTCTATTGCTCTTATTTATTTATTGAATGCTCACTTGGCGTTGGGTACCTAATGCACAAAATTCCCTTTAACAATTCACATCCATATTTTGAAATAGAAATTATCATTGCCATTTTATAAGTAAAGAATCTTAAAATTTAAAATATTAGTAAACTTGTTTAAATCACATAGCTACAAGACAACAAAGTCCTTTTTAGAACATAATGTTGTCTGTTAAGTTATAGTGTGAACTATCATACAGTTATTAGCAATTATACTCTCTTAATCTCATCAGCATCTTCTGTTTTTTGTTAAAATAATTCTTACAACCTGTCTGTTATGCCTTTCCTCAGATTTCTGAGTAAAATTAATAACTACTTCTGTATCTGAGCATTAGTTGATTCCAGTGTTTCAAAAGCTGGGTAAAAGTTGTTCCTTTCCATTCTATTTGTTTTCATTGATTATTTTCTGCCAATATTCTAAGACAATTAGGGGTTTTATTTAAGGGAATAGGTTATCTACACTGCTGGTTATGAGGCAAATATTCTGGAAGAAATAGAAGATGTCATTAATTTTTAGTTAGGGACAAAAAGTTAGCCAAATATACATTATCACTGCTAGGGGACATAGTGAAATTGAAAAAAGCAGATCAAGACAAAGCTTAAGGACATGGAGATTATACATAATTTGAAGATGGACAGATAGTCTAGTCCTCTGGAGTAAAGAATCATTGACATTTTCATATATGAATGATATATTTCTATTTCTCTTGTAAGGAAAAATATTGGATAGCTTTTGGAAGACTCTATGCCATTTTTACAAGTATTAATGTATGAAAATGTCGATTCAGCCTTTTCTACAAAATGCTAGATTTGTGAAATCATGTTATGATTGTGAAAACCAAACCAGCACTAAAGATTATAGGAAGTTTTAAGTTCAAACTAACAAATGACTAGCATTGATAACTTGAGTGTTATCAAATCATATTTTGTTTTGTTTCTAATTTACTGTCCTTGCTAACCACATGGCCATGGCCCTTAGCTAAGAGATAAGTTACACATGAGCATAATGAAGCAGACAGAGTAGATACAATAAACATTTGGATTTAAAAAGAAGCAGGGAGAAAGCAGGGAGGAAGATGGGAATTTAGGTAGCTAGAAAATAATCCGATTTAGGATGACTTCAATTTGGCCAGTGTTTTCATTTTTCAGACACAAAAGAAGGGGAAGAGATTAGCCACAGAATATGTGCATAACTCATAGACACAGAACACCATGAGGTGATGGTCAAAGGGGAGGGGATGCAGGGCTGGGTGGAGGTACACAGAGTGGGGGAAATGGGGACATCTGTAATAGCTTCAATGATAAAAATAAATAATAAATAAGTGAATAAAATATACTGCAAACTGGATGGCATATTTATGAAAATATAAAAGCATTGTTTTACATCACAAAGAAATGGAGTAGGATAAGTTTAAGCTGCAAAATAATCATACTTTAAAGCCACAGTATCCTGAGTTTATTCCTTATTAATGGACTGAACTTTTTCTAGAAAAAAAAGGGGGGGATATAAACAGGAAATCTAAAATAGGCATTTTCATAATATTACTATGAAGAGAGAGATTGCTATAATTTAACCACTGAGCTGAAAACTGAAATCCTTAAAGTGCACTTTTAGGCTGCTGATCCTGACCTCCTACAGACCAATTAGAGTTGAATAATTGTTGTTGGTATGACAACCTCAGAGAGAAACAAAAGACTTCAATTTCGTTAAGTAAAGCCACAAAGTTGTTCTTTGGAACAGAAAATACAGAGGGGCGGCCGTAAATCATGGTGGCTTATGAGATCACGTTGGATAATAACATTTTTCTTCTAATAATGTTATTAAGACCACAGTGGGTCATGAAGGACTAACCCATACATATCATTAATTTGTACATTTCAGCTGTCTTTAATCTAAGATTGATTATCAAAGCCAAATTGATTATTTTACTTATATGAATAGTCAGTAAGACATTTAAGCACAATTCCAAATCCATGTATTTCTTAGATATAGCTTCAGGTTTATGTCTCAGTAGAAAATGTGTTAAATGGTCTAATATTCAAAGCCCGTGTACATTTCATTTTTAAGAAAAAGCAAAAAAAAAAAACTACTTGCAAATGGTCAGTTTTGATGTATGTAAAAGCTGCTATTACTGACGATACATGAATGAAGGTATCTGCAGTCTTCCTTCATTACAAATATGCTACGCTTGATTTTAGAGTATTCTTGAGGTATGATCAAAGTACAAGAAACTAAGCACATTGATGTAGAATTTTATGAGTTTTAACATGTATCCACTTATTAAACCATCATGACAATAGAGGTAATGAACGTGTACATTACTGACCCCAATTTTTTCTAGTGTGCCCCAGTGTAGTGTAGCCCTTCATTCCTCTCTACCACCTGCCATCTCCAGCAAACCACTAACTTGTCTTCTGTCACTTTACATTAGTTTGCATTGTCTAGAATTTTATATAAATGGAATCACAGAATAAATTCTCTTTTTTTTGTCTGGCTTCTTTCACTCAGCATAATGCCTGATGTACTTCACAAATTAGGATATTAGAACATGTGCATGCCATTCTCTATCTTCTATAATATATCAATATTATAATGACAACTTTTAATGTCCTTTTTAAATATTCTTGAGTTTTGGATTAAGATGCAAATTACTCACAATAGAATACTACTCGGTGGTAAAAAAGAAGAAAATGTTACCTTTTGCAACAGCATGGATGAACCAGGAGAACACTATGCTAAGCAAAACAAGCCAGTCAGAGAAAGACAAATACCATATGATTTCATGTATATATGGGATCTAATGAACAAATTGAACTAACGAAATAGAGGCAGACTCATAGATAGAGAGCAGGATGACACCTATTGGTGGCAGGGAGGTTAGAGGGTAGAAGGATTGAGCAGAAAGAAGAAAGGACTCATGGACATGGACAACACTGTGGTGATTGCAGGGGTGAAGCACGTATAAGTGGGTTAAATGGTAATGAAAAAATACAATGAACGTTTAAAAAAGTAATTGTATCCTTTCAAAGTTTGCTTTTAAGCTTCATTAGATAGTTCAGTTTCCGGGCAATGTTTAGGAGAAAAATTTTCCCGCTTCCCTTCTAAGGAGTTGAGCATTCTGCTATATGCCTTGTGTATTATGAGGTCTTTCCTTCTCCCTATTGTAAGAACACAAACTATTAATATTATCATCTCTCATGATCACCAGGGGTTGTTGTGACTATTGTCTTCCAGAGGTTCTTTCTTTTTTTTTTTAATTTTTAAAAAATATTTTGTTTATTTATTTTTAGAGAGAGAAGGGAGGGAGATAGAGAGAGAGAGAGAAACATCAATGTATGGTTGCTGGGGGTTATGGCCTGCAACCCAGGCATGTACCCTGGCTGGGAATCGAACCTGCGACACTTTGGTTCACAGCCCGCACTCAATCCACTGAGCTACGCCAGCCAGGGCCAGAGGTTCTTTCTTTAGCTTTGAGTAGTTCTCTCAAATTCATGCACTCATTATGTACACAACTAAAGATCTGAGGAGAACACTGTGCAGAGTTCCAGTTATCTGTCTTTGTAACCCTCTCTCAGTACAACTCTCCTTTCTGGCATTCTGCTCTACAGATTCTAGCCATTTGGCTTCCCCTGTCTATTCCACTCAGGGAGAGGCACTGGGCTCTCATTGGTTCCCAGCTTCCCTGCATAAGGCCTGACAATGACTAGAACAATCACACTCAGTAGACAGCCACAGAGCATAGCTCACTCATTTCCCTTTTCTTAGATCACGGTCCCATACTAACCTTTGTCCAATGCCCAGTGTTTCATATATTTTGTCTGTTTTTTTAAGTTGTATAAGGAGGAAGGATAAATTAGTTTTTTTTAAATTAGTGAGAGTGGTAGAGAAAAATTTTATTATAAGACAGTATGCTAAAATAGGTAATAATAGCACATGTAAATCTGCATTGTCCTTAACAAGATTTGTTTTCTTATTTCATGGACATCTGATATCTGTATTAGTTGGGGGAGTACATAAATAAGACTTGGGACAATCCTCATGTTACTATTGATAGTGAAGTGGTAGAACAAAATAGTGTACCAAAATATGTAGGCTGCCTCAAGAGTTCCTTAAAATCATTAAAGGGATGTTTTCAATTGATTAAAAATTTATATTTATGTATAAAATTTATTGATCCTTTTATTTATTTTTATTAATTCAATATTTATTGAGTGCCTATTATGTGCTAGATACTGTTCCAGGTACTTGGGACACAGCAGAGAACAACACAAAGGTTCCTGCCCTCATGGGGCTTACATTAATGACCCCTTCACCTGTGCTCTCTGTGATCCTGGGCAAACCATGGCACCTCTCCTTGGCAGTCCAATGAGGGAAGAAGCAGGCCTGGCCCAGCAGTGGGAAATGTGTCTGGTGCACTATAGATGCCAAACAAAAACCACTCCCAACCCACCACCCAGACAGGATATCAGGCTAGAAGTTGACTTTTAGTAATAGAATACAAAGAGGGAGGACAGAGGGAGGGCGGCCAGGTGCTGCAGCCCCAGGATCTGGGCTGGCTACACAGACTGCTGCTGCTGCTTAGTGGCTGCCTTCCTGGCAAGGTCCTCAGCCTTCTTGGTAGCTGCCAGTGCCTTCCCCTTGGCTTCCTTGGCTATCTCAACAAGGGTCTTGGAAGAGGGCTCCCCTTGCAGCTTGGCCAAGATGTATTCAGAGCCCTTCATGGTCTTGGTCACATTTTTTTGAACTGGGCAAGGCCAAATTCCCGGACAGCTCTGGGGATGCCAAATAAGCTAAAGGAGACCCAAACTTTCCAGTTGAATTTGGGCCAGCCACTTTTATCAGAGTTCACACAGTAAACACGTCGTTCCTCCACCAGCATTGGCCCAGCACAGTTGATGTTCCAGGTGAAGGTGTTCATGGTCTGGTTCAGTGGGTCCACAATGGAATCCTCCAGCATGGACACCAAGTGAGCAACATTGCCAGAAAAGAGTTGCTCGCTCTAATAGGACATCCTCTTGGTCTTCATCAGGACTCTCCAGGACAGAAGCTTCTGGTCAGGAGTCACCTCCTGGTGCACTGCCTTCTGTCAAGACATGTTTGTTATAGGGATTTGGGTACCACTGCCAGAAGGCAGCAAACACTTGGTCCCAGGAACTCCAGAGCATGCTCTGGTCCAGGAACTACTTCACCATCCTTGTGGCCAGGGCAGGATCAGCACCTGCACAGCATCAGGGGTGCAGAGCCCAGGGGACACATGGAGACCAGGCCGGAACTCCACAAATGCCCACCAGGCACGCAGCTCATTCACCATCATGCTGCACTCCACCAGCTGCCACCACTGTGAGGAATTGTAGACTGATTCTTTTAAATTAAATTATTAATAATATTCAACAGTGTTTTTAGCCTAAAACTTAAAGGACCAAATTTTCTAATGTCACATATTCCACATGCCAGAATGGTACCCAAGTATTGAATTTCTGCTAGGCAGGAAAATAGAACTCTGTACCTGCCTTTTACTCCTCATGGCTTAAAAAGAAAAAGTGACTTGCATTAAACTTTATGGTAGTCAAGTCATAAGGCCTGTTAAGGAATTTTTTCATTTCTCTTCCTTCAAGACAAAGGTAGGAGTATTAATCTAGCATGTGTGGGGTTAGTTGATATCATGTGTCTTGCTTTGGCTGAAGACATGTGATAGAAAATGATGCATGTCACTTCCAGATAGAAGCTTTAAGAGTCATGAAGTAACTCACCTTTTCTTGCCTCAATAGTTTATCAAAGTATGTATTGAGATAAAGCCTCCATCGACTGGGTTTTAGAAAAACTAAGCTACACATAGTTTCCAACTAAACTCAAGATGGTTGCTTCACCCTGTTGATCATGTAGTGTGAGAAAAAAGTTCTTGTTTTATTTAAGCCACTGAGATTTGGCAATTCAGGGGAATTGTCATCATAGCACTACCTGGATGATCATTGTGCACACCACAGCCTCATACATATCCCCAAAAGGACATCCACAAAATGAAATGGGGAGACTGTATCAAAACCAAAGATTCTAACAGCAGGTTAAATTGAAAACTGAAAAAAAAAAATTCTGGTTTCATAAATAATGAAAAAGTATTTCATAAATAGTACATTTATCTACCTTTAAAAACAATCCTTAATCTTTTAGGTAACGGTGTTTTTTCTTTAATTGTTTCATTATTTGTGAATCCCTGGTACTTAAAACTTTATTTGCTTACCAGTGACCTTGAATGCAGGAAACTATCTACTTCGTAAGTCTAATTCTGGGTTATTTACATTTAGCTTAAACAAAGAATCAGGCTTAGAAGCAAGTACTACATTAAATAAATATGCACAGTGCAAAAGACTGTAAAATACTAGGCAGGAAGTCTCTCTATAACAACTCCTCACATATTGGCTACTGACCTATCTTACGTCTTTGACAATGCCAAAATAACAACACTCTGGCAGAGTCTCCTCCACCAGCTGTGGAAAGTACACATTAGTTCAGTCAAAGGGTGATGGGTGTTAGCACTGCTCAGCACTAATGAACAATCAGTTCCTTATACCCTCCAAATCGAGGCCATTTCTTAGACTTCTGGAATAGAAGACTTAAACATTTTAACAATATGAGTTTTGAATTATTACAGCCAATTTTATAATCTACTTAGATACTTTGTTAGATAACAACATTTAAAAACACTGTTAGAATAATAAACAAAGAGCAAGAAATCTTTAAAGCAAAGACATCAAATGCCTTTGGCCACATAGTCTTCAGAATATACATGAGCCCTACTACCTATTTGAGTTGTGGGACAAAGGCAGCAAACTTTTTCATAGGCATTGATGAGAACTCATTGTTAGTGGAGTATTGCAGGTAAATTCTAATAACATATAGATGGTTTTCTTTTTTATTTTTGTTAATTGTTGTTCAAGTGCAGTTTTCTACCTTTTACTCCCATCCCAGCCCTCCCCACCTCCCTCCGTTTTCCATCCCACCTTGTTTTTGTCCATGTGCCCTCTATACTTGTTCCTGCAAAACCTTCCCCTTTTCCCCTAAAATTCCATCCCCTCTCCACTCTGGTCACTGTCAGCCTGTCCTCTATTTCAGTGTCTTTGGTTATATTTTGCTTGTTTGTTTGTTTTGTTGATTAGGTTCCTGTTAAAGGTGAGATCATATGGCATTTCTTTCACCACCTGGCTCATTTTGCTTAGCATAATGCTTTCCAGTTCCATCCATGCTATTGCAAAGGATAGGAGTTCCTTCTTTCTTTCTGCTTCATAGAATTCCATTGTGTAAATGTACCACAGTTTTTTGATCCATTCATTTACTGATGGGCACCTAGGTTGCTTCCAGCACTTGGCTATTGAAAATTTTGCTGCTATGAACGTTGGGGTGCATAGGTTGTTTTGGATTGGTGTTTCAGGGTTCTTAGGATATAATCCTAGCAGTGGAAATTCTGGATCAAAAGGCAGATCCATTTTTAGTTTTCTGAGATCCAGAGATGCATGAAAGGATATTCAATATCGCTACCTATCAGAGAGATGCAAATTAAAACCACAATGAGATACCACTTCACACTGGTCAGAATGGCCATCATAAACAAAGCAACAAACAACAAGTGTTAGAATATGGAGAAAAGGGGACCCTAGCACACTGTTGGTGGGATTGCAGACTGGTGCAACCACTATGGAAAACAGTATGGAATTTTCTCAGGAAACTAGTAACATATAGATGGTTTTCAAATGAAACTTTCATCCACTGTGCTCTCTTATCTGATTTGTGCATCTTCAAAGGCCACCAGGTGGATGGCAGTCCATTCCATCCCTTACGTATGACAGACCTTAAACCTCCCTCCACCCATGCTAGTGAGGGCATAATGATTTTGATAACTGAGTGAACCCAAGTAATGTTTTAAATTAACCATAACTTTCCTTTCAATCAAAGAGAGGATTGTTGCAAATCTTTCTTCTCTATACTTACAATTTAAACTAGAATAAATAAAAGTTCTTTTATTGTTCTTGTCATGT
Source organism: Phyllostomus discolor (assembly GCF_004126475.2). Taxonomy (NCBI): domain Eukaryota; kingdom Metazoa; phylum Chordata; class Mammalia; order Chiroptera; family Phyllostomidae; genus Phyllostomus; species Phyllostomus discolor. The sequence continues at coordinate 57,017,072 of NC_040905.2, forward strand.
GTCATATAGTCAGTGAATTTAATTGGCAGCAACATTAAACCATTGAAGGAGGTGACATAAGTGAGAGTGCGTCCAAAAAGTTTTTCAGGATGTGCATTAATATCTACCATGTCCTAGAAAACAAAGCCCTGATTCTATAGGTAATTTATCCCTGTACTATGCTGAACTCTGAAGAGAATGTTACTTTTAATGAAATGCAAAAAATCATGATATAGAATATAGTTATAAAATTCTGAGAGCTCAAAGTCTTATTTGTAAATCAAGGGTTGAAGATGATTATCATATCTTTGCCAAATATTCTAGATTTGGTAAAAAGCCCTATCTTATTATAATTTCTTTTAATGTGATTTCTAATAATTTAAACAGTGTAACATCATACATAATACATGTCAATATACTGTGCCAATATAGGATGTGATATAGCTGCACTCCTCTTTTATATTTAAGATGTATGAACTCAATACATCCTGTTATCCAATGCAGCCAGGAAGACATTTGTGAAGAAAGTTAACTCGTCCTTATTCTCTCCAAAAAAAACTTTCTTCCTTTGAGTTTTGAGAATGTTACCAAACTAATTAAATTACTTTCAACAAAACCTCCTAATTGAAAGAAAAATATGATTTCATAATAATAAATGTTAAAGGCCAATGCAGGAATCAAATGAAGGAAAGAGTACATAGCAAAAATCAAAAAGTCCTCTATAAAAACAAATTTGTAGACATCTTGTTCACTTTTAAATAAAATAATAATGATGATATTAATATAATAATATTGATGGTAATAGTAGAAGCTTCTAGTCTTTTAGAAACGTATGGTGCCTCAATGAGAAAACCCTAAAACCTTGTAATAAAAATTTTAATGAGGCTTCAGATCTTCAAGATTCTGTTCAAGGAGCTGCTCCCTTTCCTCATTTCTTAAAAAAGGAATTGAGAAATGTGAATGCTTAGAAAAAAAAAACAAAATATAGGCTGGCAGGAAGAAATTCCATCTTGTTGGGTCTCTGAAACAGCGGAGGACTGAACACTTGTAAACACGGTACCTTGAGCAATAGTTGCCTTATGGCTTGCAGTTTGAGGCCAAGAATAGCATGATAAACTTAGAATGTGTTTATCTCTTGGCAGCTTCATTTTACTTGCAAGCTGGGAGGGACAAAGACCAACAATTTTCCACCTACAAAGTGCATCTAAGCTGGCAGGCAGTTCAGTGAGTAAGTCAACTTGAACCTCCAGATCACAACTATTCTCAAAGACAGATGGACAATTTTGGAAAGGGAGATGATTCAACCAATATCTCCAGGCATTTGTGGTTATAACGCCTGTAGTCGGAGAGTATGTGTGGAGAAGCATTAATTTGGAGACTTCACATACGTTAGTGCTATTTTAAGAAACAAATGGTATGTGTGTAAATTTTTATAATTCCATGTTCTTTGTTAGTTGAAAACAGGTAGAAAGGTGGCAGTATTTTAAGAACCTGTGTTTTCTTTCCAAGATCCAGAAAGCTAAACAAGTTTTTCAACTACTGATTTTAACCAGTTATTTTTTAAATTTTTTATAACATAGTGTTGCCTCTCATTCAGAGGTTTAATGTCCATTGTTTAATGATTGATTCCGTATCCGGGTAGACATTTATATTTTATTTTCAAATTGCTTAATTGAGAATTAAAGCTAATTATATGAAATAGGTTTCAGAAAAGAGGAGTTAAGATGCTATATTTTGAAGACTGAGTAAAGGAACTTCTTGTTACAAGGTTTGGTACAGCTGCCTAAGTTGTGTTATTTGTCTAGTGAGGATGTTATACTTCAAATTATGTAGAAATTTTCAGACCATAAAACAAAACTCTTTTTTTAACCTACTGGATGCATAGGGTTTGCTTCCAAACAATCCTCTTCTGCTTCAACGCATAGCTCATTATCCAGGATTATTTTCAACACTTTGGGAAGGGCAGGTAAATAAAATCCTTTGGAAAGAGCTCACTTTATGGGTACAATATGGATCTGATTTTATAATGAACTGGAAAAAAATCATTTATGTTATCAGAAGGAATGAAGCATGATTCTGTCCTTTTTCATAAAATATTCAATGATCAAACAGAAAATAGAAAATAATATCATAATAGAAATGAAATGTAATTAGCTATTTACTCAACTTGAGAATTTCTATTAGAAATTTGTTTCATATGAAATATATAATGATTTTCTTACTCTTTTTTACAAACATTGAAAAGTACATTTATAAAGAGAAAAGTCAATGGCCAAAGCAATACATACTTAGAAATGTTATAAGTAGATTCTAAGTAGTTCTGTGAATGACTCATCATGATTTCTTCCAGACAGTGGCAAATTAACATATTTTACACCCAAGGCAAAATTAATGCAGTTAAGCCTGCCAAATTCCAACTCCTTTGCCTCACCACATGTCCAAAATAATTGTTTGTTTCCCCCAAGAGAAGGGTTGCCTGTGGACCTCCATCACAGTTCATGCTGTAGTGTAAGTCCTCACAAGGATAGTTTTCTTTCCACCTTGCACCTTTCAACCCTTAATTTGTTGAAGAGATCCAGCCCAATGCAGACCAGTATTGCTATATTTTGCCTTTTATCATGCAACCTGAGCATTTCACTTGTTCTGCTTGAATAACACCACTTCATGGAAAACTAACTTATTAAATATTTTCTGATGGTCGATGTCTGGCTTTTCCAAACCTGTCATTGGAGAAATGGTATTTTAAGAAACTAATATTTTTCTCTTCAGAACAACTTAATATATCCATTATTTACAGTTTACATGTTTTCTAAAGCTTCAGTTTGTATTAATACATGATCACATGATTGGACACATAACATCTTGCCTAGTCCCCTACATCTGTGTATTGGAATTGACATCGAAGCATCCTTGCTGTTCAAGGTCAATCAGCCTTACTCAGAAAGCAACTATGTGGAACTGAAATTTGTCATATCACTGTCAAATCATCACTTTTTAAATATCAGTGTCTGAAGTACCATCATATATATTTCATGGAATCAGAATTGCATCCTTGATGAAAAGAATTCATAAGCAAATGTACTTCTGTCTTATTTTATTTCCATTAACACTCTGTCTTCTTTTCTTTCTTACCTCCCCATCCAAATATTGGAGAAGCTGTATTATCATTATAAACAATGTTATACCTCCAAAGGAGAAAAGATGTTCAAAATACATCAGGACCCAAAGGAAAAAAATAAGACACAATAATTATAAAAAGAATTCTCAAAATATTTGTCAACAACAAAAAAATGCCAGAACTGGAAGAAGAGAGTTATTAATTCACCTCCCACCATACGGATGTTCTAGATGCCTGAATGTATCCTCATAAAGGAAGGAATGTTGGTGATTATTCTCATGACCACACAGTCCATGGGAACATATATTCTAAGGGAGAGAAAGAAAGATTCAGGAATTAGTAAAGAGAAGCAAAGAGAATGAGAATAAAAATTAAGTGCTTCTCTTCTTTGAAAAAGGAGTGGGAATATATGGACGCTGTTGTGGCCACTACACATGGAAAGGAAGGAGAAAATGCTGCCTATGTTATGAGAACAAGCAGTTCTATCCTGGGAGAGAACATAAGGTAAAAAACGAGAAAATGTATTTTCAAGGTAATAATTCCAAAGGACCCTGACCTCTTAGCTTGTCTACCAAAACACTAGAGTAACTTGTTGTTTCTAGTTTTTATTGTCATAACCTGGTATAAACACAGGAGCTTTGAAAATTCTAAAAACATAGAAAGAAAAGCTTCTTCTCTGTGCCAGAGGAGATATTCTGCCAACTACCTCTTAACTTAAAAGGGAGAATTCAGTCCAATGAGACTAAGTGAGATGACTGGAATGTAAAATATTACTGTCCAGTACAAACAGCCAGAGAACACTTTCCATTTAAAAACTTCTTGCTGCTGAACAAACATAGCTAACTCCCTTGAAGATTATTTTAGCCCTGATTGCCTTTTCACAGAGATTCCTCATGTTACTTTGATACCGTTTTTTTTATGCCATTGAGAACCAGTCATCTCCATTTGAGTGTGATGAGACACCTAAGCCACTGAGGCAGAATGAAAGTTTGGCGCTGGACCATGCCATTGGAAGGATGTTCAAATGTTTACTGATGCTTTTCCTTGGCTGCACAGTATCTGCACCTGTGTTTTATGCTAAGAAAATACTTCTGTCCCCAAGAATATTAAAACTGCTTAAATTCAAAACACAGAACACCAGTCTAACTCGGGGCTAAGGACCTGATTGTTCTACCTTTGTAGAGAATTCCAAACCAATTTTAGTTTCTGCCTACCCACTATTTTCCACATTCTTTTTCTACCTGCTCCCCTACCTATATTTTGGTTAATCCCGTGCTTATTAGGATTTCCACAGGAGTAGCCAATGGAAAAAGAAATAAAGAAATCTAAGCATTTCATATAGAAATATATTCCTTTTCACATTATATATAATGAATAAAAATTAAAAGCAATCTCAATTTTAATTCTTACAACTTTTGATCCTAATGTTAATTATGTTTGATAGTTTTCTCTGGACTTAAAGTTATTCAGGTCAATCTCTAAAAGTCTACTCACTACAAGCAAATACACTAAAAATTAATTTTTTGAAGACTAAACTTTTATTTATTAAACTTTAAAAAAATTACAACGGTCCATATTGAATAGGATAGTTTCACCATCTTTTAAAGTTTTCTTTAAAGTTTTAGTTGACAGTATTTCAATTTTTTATAACAACATCTTAAAGAATACATGATTTCTCTTTACCCCAATAGAAAAATATATCATAAAAATATATGAAATGTGCCCTGGCTGGTATGGTTCAGTGGATTGAGTGATGGACTGTGAACAGAAGGGTCACCAGTTCGGTTCCCAGTCAGAGCACATGACTGGGTTGTGGGCCAGGCCCCCAGTAGGCGGCGTGAGGGAGACAACCACACATTGATGTTTCTCTCCTTTCTCTCTCCTTCCCCTCTGTCTAAAAATAAATAAATAAAATATTTTACAAATATGTATGAAATGTTTTCATGAGGAATACATTTAAATATTCATAAAGAACATAGATTTGAATAATTATTTGAATATATTATTAAAATATATTTTAGCCCTGGCTGGTGTGGCTCAGTGGTTGCGTGCCAGCCTGAGAACCATAAAGTTGCTGGTTCAATTCCCAGTCTAGGGCACATGCCTGGGTTGCAGGTTAGGTCCTCAGTTGGAGGCTTGTGAGAGGCAACCACACACGTTTCTCTCCCTCTTTCTCCTCCTTTCCCCCCTCTAAAAAATAAATAAATAAAATCTTTTTTAAAAAGTATATTTTAAATACAATTTCATGAATAAATAAATTCATATGTCCCTTAGCTTTTCCCTTTCTCTGCTCTGCCTCCATTATTACGTCTTCTATCTCAGTCTCCTTTTCCAGTGCACATCAGTCTCCCCTTCTGTCACTCACCCCTAAAGCCCCCTTCAGTGTGTTCTTAGGTAAGGTGACCAGACATCCTTACCCAGAACATTCCTGGTTTTTCACCTGTGGTAGATAACATAATGTGTGTTAAATATGTTAGTGTCCCTTTTGCCTCTCAAATGATTCTGACTTGAACAATATCTTGTGTGGTCCTTCGCCTCTCCTGAGTCTTCAGTCTCTGGCATCTCCATTCTGCCATCTATTCTGTAATGGCAGTTCTAGCTGCCAAAAGGTGGCCTCTACATTTTATCTCAGTTGCCTCCAATTGTAGCAACAAGTAGTCAAGGAAAGACAATTAAAATTATTGAAAACAGTGTGAGGAAAACAAAATTGTTAAATAAAACTTTGCAGGAAACTCAAATGGTTGGTAAAACTACTCCATGTAGTAAGATTTATTGTAAATGTGTTCAAAATAGTTAAAAGAAGATAATTGGATTTTTATCAAGTTGACCTTTGGAAGTTGTCTTTCAGGAAATGAACCAGGAAGTAGGACAGGAAGAAGGGGTAGTTTGCACAAACCTGTAGGATGACCGACTGTGTTATGCCCCTCTCAGAAAGTAACAGCAGCATCCAACTTAACAGTCATTGTTTTAAAAGTCTGTGAACTTAATTTGTGCAAGGGGTATAACATAAACTCATGCACTCAATTATACCACCATTTATTAAACATTTGCTCTGTTCCTGGAAATATACTAAGCAGTGATATAATTTAATCTTCAAAATAACCCTCCAGATTAGGTATTATTATGTGAAGAAATTAATGTTCAAAGAAGTTTTGTAACTTGTACAAGGTGGCACATTTGGTATGTGATGAAGGTAAGAAAGAAACCAGGATAGCTGAATTACATAGTTGATACTGCTGAACATTGTGAAAAGAAAATCTGGGGGCATATGATGCAATATAATATAGCTATAAAAAACAGTATGTATATCCCTGACCAGTGTAGCTCAGTTGGTTGGGCATTGTCTCACAAAACAAAAGGTCACTCGTTTAATTACTGGTCAAGACACGTGCCTGGTTTGTGGTTCAGTCCCCAGTCAGGGCACATATGAGAGGAAACCGATTGACGTTTCTGTCTCTTTCTCCTTCCCTTCCCCTCTCCCTAAGAATAATTAAATGAAATCTTTAAAAAACTATATATATGTGTGTGTATATATATGTATGATAAATATGGTATGTAAGCTTTAGCATTCATTTAATGATTATAGAAATGTTGAAAGAGAGATGAATAGGTTTAAAACCACCAAGGGCATTAAAAGCAAGCAAAACAAAACTTCAAATTAGATAATAATATTTGAAGGTTTAATTTTGAAACTTATTGGGGACTTACTTAAAAAACTATTAAGTTTTGTCATGTAATATGTATAAAACTAGAAAACAGTAAAATATTTTGAAAAGAACCTTTAAAAATATTGTACATATTTGCATACAATTTTCCTTGTTTTAAATTTTATTTATTTTTAGAGAGGGCAAGGGAGGGAGAAAGAGGGAAACATCAATATGTGCTTGCCTCTTGAGCACCCCCCGATGGGGAACCTGGTCCGCAACCCAGGCATGTGCTCTGACTGGGAATCGAACTGGGGACCCTTTGGTTCTCAGGCCGCACTCAATCCACTGAGTCACACCAGCCAGGGCTACATAAAGTTGTTAAAAAGCAGAAATATGATGAAATTTCTATTCATGTTTTTTATTACTAAAGACTCCTAACTTTACCAACCAGAGAAATACATTTATCCTCTTTTAAGTAAGTGTAAATATTTTCTAACAACCTAAAATTGTCATTGTTGAATGTTAAAAATAATTTTAAACCTTTCATAACATTTTGATTTTCTTACCATTAGTATAATAAAATTGCCTCTTTTTAAAACTCTAAAATTTCTTTTTAGACATCAAATAGCTCTTAAATCAATATTTTGATAATTTAACTTAAATAAATCAAACATATGGAATAGCTTTCATTGAATGACATGTAGTATTAAAAATTAAGGCAAAATGTTCTTGGAACACCGCAGTTCAGTTTAAGCTCATAAAAAAACGTTTGAGCCCTGGCTGGTGTGACTCAGTGGATTGAGTGCCGGTGTTTGAATCAGAGTTGCCAGTTTGATTCCCAGTCAGGGCACATGCCTGTGTTGCAGGCCAGGTCCTCAGTGAGGATGTTGTGTGAATTGATGTTCCTCTCCCTGTCTTTCTTTCTTCCTTCCCCTCTAAAAATAAATAAGTAAAATTTTTAAAATTTTTGAAAAATACTGATTCTGGATCATCTCATATTATAAAATATAACTGGATTTGTCCCAAATTGTGAACAAATATTTTTTCTAAATTTTTAACTCTCAGGAGCAATCTCAAAATTTAAATTCTACAAACATATTTTGCATTCAATATTTCTTTTACATCTGTAAGTTGCAACATTTTCCCATTAACTAAATTTATTTTATTTTGACTTGTTTAATAATTACTTTAAGCATATTATTTACCTAATAGATAGCATTTATTGATTTTCTCCCAAGAGGTTTATAGGAATAACTATGTATTTGTTGTAGAAAACTTTAAAAAGCACAGAAGTGTTCAAAGAAATATAAAACAATAGCAATACTCATCATTTAGGTGAAGATAGCCATTGTTATCATGTAATTATGTAAACATTTTCATGTTTACAGCAAATATATGTTTTCCAGACAAATATACAAATGCAAATAGTGTGGAGTCAGATGAGAATGCCTTAATTTACAGAAATACCACTCTAAGAGCTTGGCAGAAAATGAAAGTTATCAGAAATAATCAGAAGGAATGGCTGGTGAAGAAAATAAGAAAAAGATAAAAGGAAGGGAAGAAAGAAGCAAGGAAAGGAGGGAGGGACAAAAGTAGCGGTTTGTCAAATTGACGTAATTCACCTGCCATTCCCCAGCAAGAGCATGTAATCTGGAGCAAGCATGATGGCAGGAGCAAATCCATAGTCCTAGATTCTGATTCCCACTCTGGAAAGCTGTTGTTTATGTTTTGTGTTGTCTATTTGTTGTTAAGGACTTGCCTGGAACAATTCTGCAAAGTGTGTCTCCCCCATGGTCTTCCAAGATTCCAAGATTCTCAAGATTCCAAGATCTTTAGAATCTTCAGGGTTTTTAAGTTATTATTTTCATTTATTTCTAGTTTGGCATCATCCTTGAATTCATTCCTATCAGCATATTTTAGCAGTCAGACAATTATTGTTTAGGGTTTTTTTTTTGCAATTACCTTAAGCCTATAAGCATTTCACAATTTGCTATTAATCTGTACTTTCTAATTTTGTTTTTTTCTAAAGCCAATATATCATGTTTATTTACATAAAATTCTAAACAAAATATTAACAAATGGAATGTAGCTTTATATATAAAACATGTTTGTCTTACATATATACAAATCTTTCTGCCTATCTATTGTCTATCTATCTATCATCCCTTGATCAAATTAGTCTTATTCCAGGAATGTGAGATTAGCTTGACATTCAAATATAGATCAGTGCAATTAACCAACTTAATAAAATATAAGAGAAAACAGTCATGTTATCATTTGTATAGATGCACAGAATTATTTGATAAAATTTATTCTTACAAGAATAAAGTGGGGCAGAAATAGGTTTCAAGTTGTTTGTATGGAAAATAATACAGCAATAAATAATAATACAAGAATAAACAGTGTTCCACATACAACTGTAAACCTAGTTTTTGCGCTATCCTTGTAATATTGAGCAAAATAAGCCAGACATTGAAAAATGCAGGCTACATTATTCTATTCATATAAAGTTTAAAAATAGATGAATTTCAACGATGATGTTTACATATAAAAATTCACTTGCTAAAGCTACAAAGAAAGCAATTAGCAAAAAATATTAAGTTAGGATTTACTTTTGTGAGAGAGAGAGAGAGAGAGAGAGAGCAGGTGGTGATCTGTGGGATGTAGAGCACTCTTTTGGACTGACCATGCTCTGTTTCTTGACCAGAGCGGTGGCCATGAATGTTCACTGTGTGATAGATCATTGATCTTTACAATTTTTTCTGTGTTCTGTATGTGTATTTAGTTTACAATAAAAGAGTTATATTTCTTATCTTGATTTCAGTAATGGTTTTATTAATATATATGGGAAAACATCATTATATACTTGATATATATGCAGTTTAATGCATATCAATTATAAGTAATGAAATGTCAATTATAAATCTGTAAAAAGAGTTAAAGATGTATTGTTTTATAAAACAAAAATCCAGTACTATATGTTGGGTGATAACCGTAAGATTATTTAACATTAAGAAATAAACCTCCAGGCCTCAAATCAGACATCACCTCTGTATCTGGTACCTGCTTTATTTTGTAGGTAGAAAGAACACTTGAACTGCACCTGGAAAGGCTGGGGTATGCAATATATTTTTAAAGACTTGATTAACACCTGCTTAAATATTTTCTTCCAATCTTTAATTAAACAGTTAAGGTAAGACTCCATTTCTAGATATACAATTAGACCAAGTCTGAATAATACTCTACAGCTGCTAATTTCCTTTTCCAAAGAAAGAGTTGAACATCAAAGCATTCTTCACTTTGTAAAAGCAGCAAAAATCTCAGAATAGAAAAAATATATATAAGTAAAGAAAACAATTTCAACAATATTTTAAATGCTGAAAATTAGAAGTACATATTTTTCTCTCATTCTAGAAGGGTTGTTTAAAGACTGTAAAGTAAATTTTAGGTCAATAAAATGATAAAATGAGCAGATTTTTCTCCAAATATCAAATATGATTACTGCTTTAGAATATATATATTTTAAACATTAAAGACAATAACATTAAAAAATTAATTTGTAAATTTCTAGTCTAGCCATCAGTATGATAAGGACTTTGCCATATAATTTGTGAGTTCCCTTCAGCATCACTCAGGTTCTACAAAGCAAAGTGAAAAGCTACACGGAGAGCATTTATACTTCACATATTTAAAATTTAAGTTGATATTTATAAAAAAGTTAAAACTATACTGTTTTCATAAGCATTTTACCAAACTTTTTATCCCACTTTCTGATTTGCAGAATTTGCAGATTTTTTTATCCTTTGATCCATTAATTTTTTTTAAATAGTGTAGTATCTGGTAAAGAAAGAGGAAGAAAAAGAAACAGAAAAAAGAAAGATAGAGGAAGGAGAGAAAGATAGAAGAGGGTGAGAAAGATAGAGGAGGGGGGAAAAGTAGAGGAAGGGGGAAAGATAGAGGAGGGAGGGAAAGAATAAGAGCACCCAGGTGATGTTATCATAGGAGCATCATGGCAGTTTTAAGGCTAATGATCATGGTTCTGTTAATGGGACAGTGCTTTGCTGGTAATTTCAAATGCACACAAGAGTGAACAAGAGCAATACTATCTAATCCTTGTGTATATGTAAATTGTCTTGGGAAGGGAGAGTAAGTTTACTCATGAGAATGCTTTTGTGAGTGAGGTGGCTAAGCACTCAATTCTGAAGCCAGACTGTGTATTTGAATTGTGGCTCTATCTCATATTTGCTATGTGAAATAAGGCAAGTCACTTAATCACTCTGTGCATGCATTTTGTCATGTGTAAAATAAGGATATTAATCACATATACTTCCCAGGGTTGTCATGAGGATTAAATATGTTCATATATCGAAAAGGTTCAGAACATTACTTGGCATATGTTGTATATAAATGTTTAGTATTATTAGTTTTTTACTATTATTGTCCCAATGCACTTATTTTCATTGCTTAATAAAATAAGAATTTTTGTTAAAAGCCACATTTTTATTTTGCGTGTCCATTTCCTTAACTTTAGAATGTCATCTATCTCACCCATGACAGTTAAATACCTATAGAGTCCAGAAGCTACATCACCACATACAATTTATAAAGGAGTTATTCCAAGAAATGGTCATTTATTCCATGTAATACCTACACTAAATACATGCATTAATCCACATCCAATATGCATTGACATTATAGCATACAACTTGAAATTTCCAGTGAAAGGCTTCTATAACCTTTAACATTAAAGCAACTTTATGAAATCCTAAAAGAATTCATAAACTTATCAAATCTTTCCTCAAAAACTCTTTTGAATATTTTCTAAAATAACAAATTAATTATTTACTAAAACTTATATAAATACCCTCCACTAAAGTATTAATTTGTTATTCCAAATTACATAATAGTAGATGAATTCCAGGTGACATAATAGTAAATGTTTTCATGTATTATCAGTTAATCACCTGGTCAAATTTTGGGTTACCAATATAATGTTTCATTGAAGAGTAAAGAAAAACACTGGATCAGATGGAACTCTCTGGTCATTGTCCCTTTAAACAAATGTTTGTGCTACCCTCTATTAATCTATGAAAACAAAGCTTAAGAAAGACTAATAATTTTTAAGTATAAAATATTAACAAAAGTTAGAATATTAAGTAAAGTCATAATAGATGATTAAAGTTGTTAATCATACCAAAATGAGTCTAATCACTTCAATGAAGAGTGTATACAACTGCAGTGGATACCATTGGTATCCCACTGAGGTCCATTACAGCCATCCCTAACTGCTGTAATGTTGGCTACTGATGTTTCAGGGCTGTTGTCTTCTGGATAACTGACCTCAGCTACTGAGAGATACCTCACCAGGGAGATGTCTTCCCCACCCTCACATCTGCCGCATCAAAACCGGGTACATGTTGAATCCTACCTATTCTTAGTCTCTGCTTCTAGAGACCCCAACTTAAGAGACCAATCATTTTAATTTCTTCCTCAAAATCAATCAAAAGAAAATATATCTAGAATTTAAGTAAGCTACTAGAGCATTATTTAAATGATTATTCATTCATACTAAAGTACCTAGCCAATTTTTTCATATCATTCTTAATTTAACGGGAATAAATAGATGTTTTGCAGTGCTGGAACACATGCATGACCAATATGGTCTATGTATGGAGGTTGAAGTATGTGCATGTGTGTTCCTGTCTGTGTGTGTGTATCTGTGTATTTGCATGTATAAATAGTATGATTTCTGAATCACATGGCATATAGCACACACAGCATTTTGCTATGTGGTCAAATGACTGGAATCAATACATTTAAATGTGAAAATTTAGTAGAAAATGTACTAAGAAAGTGTGTCAGCATTATTTCAAACTCTTTCAAAGAGTAATTTTTCTATGATCGCTATTCTTGATGGATCTAAAAATTATATAAATTGGATAGAATAAATAGACAGATCACTTTGTCATCCAACAAATATACTTGAATTAATGTGGGCCTACTTCCCAGGAATTACAACATATTCACAGATAACTTATAGAGGTCAAGTCAGTTCTCCACAGAGTTAAACTGAAAATTGCAGTTTCTTTTCAGAATTTAAATTTTAAGAGTATATTAAATAGATGTCTCTTCTTTTTACCACATTATCTGCTGAACTGTTAGAAATAGAGATATTCTTAATATGCAAAACATAATTCTGAAGCAGTTTAATAGTCGACATTTTCTAAAATCTATGATTATCTAGTAGGTAAATTCTGTATTCTATATTGATCACTGTATAAATTAACTCTCCCCCAGGTACTAAGAGAAGGATGATAGAATAGATATTAAGACAAGTAAATGCTGGTCATGTTTCTGTGATTTGCCTGTCTATTGACTCATCAAATGATAAGAAATTGCTGTGCTTTCATGAATGTAACCCTTGCCTACCTGCACTTATCTCAGCCCCCAAAGGATTTCACTGAACATAGCATGTGTCCTGTTGGTATACATTCTGTCAGTGGGTAAGATGGTTACTACTAATAGTAGATTCCTTAAGTCAATTAAGGACTGTAGGGCATGAAAACAAAAAATAAGCACAATGACTGAGGCTGTTTTCCATTTGACTGAAACAGCACTCACTCTGGTCTCTTTACTCTCAACTCATTATGAATGGAATGCTATTGTGCATGTGTGAACAAGGAAGAAGGGATTACTGGATATTCAAAGTGTTCTAATTTCACTTAGTTTTTGTCCAACCTGCAAATGAAAGATGTCTAGACATTTTCAAACTGAGGATGTAGTGTCTAGGAAAGGTCTGCGTAAGCTGAAATAAGAATCCACTCTTTGATTCTAAAATGGGGTTAGAAACACAAAGATGGACTGGGGAAGCTGGCACAGAGATGGAGAAAGAGTCATGAAAGGAAGACAAGAGAAGGAAATCCAAGGTGATGGGAAATGTAGACAAAAAATCTAAACTTTGTCTAAAATTATTTAGATAATTTTTAATAAAAATTATTGAGTATCACCCATATTCATGTGTAAAGTTAAGAGAAATGTGACTGGATTTCTGGAAGGCCCCAAAAAAAGAGTCAAAAGGGGATGGAAGTTGAATAAAGAAATAGCAAATTTCAAAAATTCAGAAAAAAAAGAAAATAAATCTAATGTGGAAGTGATATCATATTTGACAAAAAAAGAGGAATGAAGTATTTTTTCAAATATAAAATTTTCCCTTCTTCTAATTCCTTCATTTTGGTGACATTTTAAAGGTAAAAAAAATCATTTAAATTCATTACTTTAAAGGTCCTGTTTAAAAGAGTATAATATCACATAATGCAGCTTGTCCAGACTCTCAGAGATATTAAAACTTACCTATAAAAATAATTTTTAAACTAAAAAATTTTTAAAGATTACAATAACAAAATGAAGCCCTGTAGTCAATCTATTAGCAAATTCCTTAGGAAATCTCCATTAAAAACAAGATGGCCAGAGAAGATTTATAAATAAGACCAGTGAACCATGTACATTTAGCTGCTGAGAACAGTGAATTTCTCAATTGAAGTAAGTTTAGAAAACTTTTCTTTCCAAACATATTCTTGTTATTAATTTTAACATCCAAGAGAATAATAACCTGAAAAGTAGGATCAATTTTTCTACTAGAAAACATCTCTCCTGAAAAAGTTAGAATACCCCTCTCAAAGTATCCTTCATGTACTTCCATTTAGTGGCTACACTCCAAAAATACAATTAGCATGAAGACAACGGACACTGAATGTGATTTTGACAATTTGAAAGGCATAAACCTAGTGAGAGCCCAGGCAGAAATTTCTGCGGAAAATTTAGCCTATTTTGCAGGCCCAGAATATATGAGAACAATGCAGTGAAGGTAGGAGAAGAGTCTTCATTCACTCCAACAGAGCCAAAACAAAAGAGAGCTTGCTGGTCACCTGGATGGTCTGGTTACTGACAAAGTCCCTTACAACTACAGAACTGAAGAGGCATTCAGTCAGTATCCAAGTGCCTAGCAGGTGAAATCAGGGCAATAGAATATTTGTAAATATTAGATCTGAAAAAGATATATTACACACTAAAATGAGTGAATGAATGAATGGATAGGTAAATAGAAGATAAATAGATACTAATAATGTACTTAAGATTATCAAATTTCAGAAAGAATCATGATATTAGAAGTCATACTTATAAAACTTATCTATTAAAGAAACAGGATATTTAAAAGAAAAAACAACTAATCAATAACCACAAAAGAATATAAGAAGATACTGCTACAAGTAAACCATATGCTAATACTTAGAAAAACAATTTTTTTTTCAGAAACAGAAAAGCTGTACAGTAGGATTTGTTTTACTTTTCATTAGCTTTAATTTTATTCTTTATATTATTAAAAAATTTGAAAGATTGAAAAGAAAACAAAAAATTGAAATTATATCAAGCATCTTCTCAGACCACAAGGGCCTGAAACTAGAAACCAACCTCAAGGAAAAAACTCAAAAGCACTCAAGTTCATGGAGATTGAATAGAATGCTATTAAATAATGAGTGGGTTAAGAATGAGATTGAGGAAGAAATCAAAAAGTTTCTGGAAACAAATTAAAATAAACTTATGACACTCTAAAACTTATGAGACACAGCAAAAGCAGTCCTAAGAGGGAAGTTCACAGCACTACAAGCTTACCTAAAAAAGAAAGAAACATTTAAAATAAGCAACCTAATCCTGCATTTATAAGAACTGGAGGAACAACAACAAACAAAGTCCAGAGCGAGTAGAAGGAAGGAAATAACCAAGATCAGAACAGAATTAAACAATGTAGAGACTAAAAGAACAATTCTGAGAATCAATTAAATCCAGGAGCTGGTTCTTTGAAAAGATAAACAAAATTAACAAGACTTTAAGCAGACTCATCAAGAAAAAAGAGAGAGGACCCAAATAAACAAGATCAGAAATGAAAGAGAAGAGATTATAACTGATATCACAGAAATACAAGGGATTATAAAAAATTATTATGAAGATCTATATGGCCCTGGCTGGCGTAGCTCAGTTGATTGAGTGCGGACTCTGAACCAAAGTGTCGCAGGTTCTCTTCCCAGTCAGGGTACATGCCTGGGTTACAGGCCATGACCCCCAGCAACCGCACATTGATGTTTCTCTCTCTCTCTCTCCCTCCCTCCCTCCCTTCCCTCTCTAAAAATAAATAAATAAAATCTTTTTAAAAATCTATATGTAAAGAAATTTTAAAACCTAGGTGAAATGGATGAATTTCTAGAAAAAGATAATCTTCCAAAACTGAATGAAGAAGTAGAAAGACTGAACAGACTGATAACAGCTGACAAAATTGAAGCAGTAATCAAAAAACTCCTGGCACACAAAAGTCCTAGAGAAGACAGTTTCAAAGGAGAATTTTACAAAACATTTCAGGAAGAGCTTACCCCTATCCTTCACAGATTATTAAAAAAAAAAAAAATCCAAGAGGAAAGACTCCTGAACTCTTTTTATGATGCTAGCATCATCCTAATCCCAAAGCCAGATAAGGACACAACAAAGAGAAAACTACAGGCCAATATCGCTGATGAACATAGACACTAAAATCCTCAACAAGATATTGGCAAACCACATCCAGCAATACATTAAAAAGATCATACACTACCCTAGCTGGTGTGGCTTAATGGATTGAACACTGGCCTGTGAACCAAAGGGTCATTGGTTCATCAATTCCCAGTCAGGGCACATGCCCAGTTTACAGGCCAGGTCCCCAGTTGGGGGTACATGAGAGGCAACCACACACTGAGGTTTCTCTACCTCTCTTTCTTCCCCACTCCCCCTCAGTCTAAGAATAAATAAATAAAATCTTTTTAAAAAAAAAGATCATACACCACGATCAAGTGGGATTCATCCCAGGGATGCAAGGATGGTACAATATTTGCAAATCAATAAATTTAATGCATCACATAAACAAAAAGAAAGACAAAAATCACATGATCATATCAATAGATGTGGAAAAAGCATTTGATAAGGTATAACACTCATTTATGATAAAAACACCCAGCAAAGTGGGAGGAGAAGGGGCATACCTCAACACAATAAAGGCCATATATGAGAAAACTACAGTCAACATCATAGTCAATGGGCAAAAACTAAAAGCTTTCCCACTAAGATCAGTAACAAGACCAGAATGTCTGATTTCGTTGTTTCTATTCAACATAGTATTGGAAGTCCTAGCCATAGCAATCAGACAAGAAAAAGAAATAAAAGGCATCCAAATTGGAAAGGAGGAGGCAAAACTGTCATTGTTTGTAGATGACATGGCAGTATACATGGAAAGTCCTATAGACTCCTACAAAAAACTACTTGACCTAATAAGCGAATTTGGCAAAACAGCAGAATAGAAAGTCAATATTCAGAAATCAAAGGCATTTTTGTACAGCAACAATGAAATATCAGAAAGAGAAATCAGGAAAAAAATCCCATTTGCTATAGCAACAAGAAAAATAAAGTACCTAGGAATAAACCTCACCAAGGAGGTAAAACACCTGTACTCAGAAAACTACACAACACTGAAAAAAGAAATTAAGGAAGACACAAACAGATGGAAACATACTGTGTTCATGGATCGTAAGAATTAACATGATCAAAATGTCCATACTATCCAAAGCAATTTATAGATTCAACACAATCCCTATTAAAATACCAATGACATATTTCACAGATTTAGAACAAACATTTCAAAAATATATATGGAACCATAAATGACCCCAAATAGCTGCAGGAATTTTGAGAAAGGAGAACAAAGTAGGAGGGATCACAATACCTGATATCAAACTATATTACAGGGTCACAGTAATCAAAAGAACCTGGTACTGGTATAAAAACAGACACATAGATCAATGGAATGGAATAGGGAGCCCAGAAATAAACCCAAGTCTCTATGGTTAATTAACACTCTACAAAGGGGGCAGAAGCATAAAATGGAGTAAAAATAGCCTCTTCGACAAATGGTGCTGGGAGATCTGGACAGCTATGTTGGAAACCGCCCTGCCTGATTTCAGGAGCTGTAACCTCCTGTGGCTAAGGCTGAGTGGGAGACCTCCAGACCAGGAGACACTAAGGAGACAAGCTTATCTCCCTGGCAGAAGAGCTGCCTGCTCCTTGCCTGGCCCCATTTCTTGGTCGGTTAGCCAATGATGGGTAACATTCCTCAGAGGAGGATGAATCTAAGCTAGGCACGATCACATGGGAAGACCCTCGGGGAAGACTCAGGGAGCTGTGGAAAAGAGGGGGTGATCAACCCCCACGCCCTGGCTTTGACAAAGCCTGAGTCCTCATTCTGCCTGTGAGACATCCAAATCTCCTGGCTGCCTTTGTCTCCTCGGACCTACTCAAGCCTGTAACAATAACGAGGGGTGGTACAATCCACACCGGGGACTTCAGGCTTCCTGGGATGATCCAACTTGAAAAAGGAAGCAAAATCCTGTGAAGCCTGCTGTGCTGAGGATGGTCTTAATCAGATTATGAAGGCCCAGGCAGGAAATGAATTTAGCCTCTTAAATTCTGTAGTTTTTTAGGCGATAAGACCCCAACTCAGTGGGAACCCTTTTTAGTCCTTTGAACGTTATCCATCTGTTTGATCCTTACTGTAGGACAATGGTTAATAAGCTGTATCCATGTTCCTACCCAATACTACCTAATAAAAAGCCTACTCAGGCAGCAGCTCAGGGTGCTTTCCTTTGAGAGAGTGGTCAGGCCACTCCGAGGCACCCTCCCCTTGAGAGGGTAGCCGTGCCATCCCTATTCTTCCACAGGACTCAGTAGTCTGTGTGTATTTCTCTTGTATCTCGAGCATTCACAGCGGCCATGGATATTGCTGGCTGGTATCTGCCACACAGCTACATGCAAAAAAAGAAAGAAAGAAAGAAACTTGACCACTAACTCACACCATACACAAAAATAAACTCAACATGAATAAAAGACTTTAATATAAGTCACAACACCATAAAAGTCCTAGAGGAGAACATAGCCAGGAAAATCTCAGATAATCCACACAACAATATTTTCAATAAATAAACAAATGGGACTTCATCAAAATAAAAAGCTTCTGCATGGCTAATGAAAATATCAGAAAAATGAAAAGGGAACCAATGATATGGGAAAATATATTTGCAAATGATACCTCAGACAAGGGACTCATAACAAAAATATATAAAGAACTCACATGACTCCACTCCAGGAAGACAAACAATCCAATTAATGGGCAAAGGACCTGAACTGACACTTCTCCAATGAGGACATATGGAGGGCCAATAGACATATGATAGACATATGAAGGGGTGCTCAGCATCAGAGAGATGCAAATTAAAACCACAATGAGATACCACAATGGCTATCATTAAAAAATCAACAAACAATGGTTGGTAAGGTTGTGGAGAAAAGAAAACCCTAGCATACTGTTGGTGGGAATGCAGACTGGTGCAGCCACTATGGAAAACAGTATGGAATTTCCTCAGAAAACTAAAACTGGAACTGCCTTTTGACCTGGCATTTCCATTGCTGGGACTATATCCTAAGAATCCTAAACCACCAATTCAGAAGAACTTATGCACCCCAATGTTCATAGCAGCATAATTTACAATAGCCAAGTGCTGGAAGCAACTTAAGTGCCCATCAGTAAATGAGTGGATCAAAAAACTGTGGTACATTTACACAATGGAATACTATGCAGCAGAAAGAAAGAAGGAGCTCCTACCCTTTTGTGACAGCATGGTTAGAACTAGAGAGCATTATGCTAAGTGAAATAAGCCAGGTAGTAAAAGACAAATACGATATGATCTCACTTTTAAATGGAACCTAATCAGCAAAACAAGCAAGCAAGGTATAACCGGACACATTGAAATTAGGAACAAACTAACAATAACCAGAGGGGGTTTGGGAGGGTATAATGGAGGAAAAGAGGAAAGGGTTGTCAGGAACATGTTTAAAGGACACATGGATAAAGCCAAAAGGGGAGTAAGATCAAGGGTGGGATGTGGGGATGGTAGGTTGGGGGGACTGGTGGGGGGAAAATGGAGACAACTGTACTTGAACAACAATAAAAAAAATAAAAGTAAATAAATAAGTAAAAAATATAAATTTTTAGGGATGATGCAAGTATTAAAAATTAAATTATTGATGTAATATAAGCAAATTGCCTTGTCCATAATACATACTGAATAAACACTAGCATCCTTTCCTCACCTGTAAATGAGTTAACTATTCAGTTGAAAAGATAAATTAAAACTCAATGAGATACAAAAAAAGAGAAAGATTGAAAAGAAAAAAGATAAGCATAAAATAATGTTTCTTTAAAATCCTTTGATAGGTTTTTAATATAAGAAAAAATGTTACTGAAATCAAATTGGCAATGCAAAGGCCAGCTGTGAAAGTTTCCCAAAAGCAGTGGGAAGAAACAAAAAATGATGAAGTCAAAGAGCAAGCAAGAGAAATCCTACCTAAAACCAAAGGTACCCTGAAAAAGAAACTAGAACTGGAAGAGAAACAACAAGGATGTATGAAGTAGAGAACAGAGCTTTCCTGAGTTGGAGGAAAAAAAAGTGCCCAAACAACTGCTGGTAATTTTTTGGAACATTTAATTGTGTTTCTGCTAACACGAGTAATACAGGTTTAGTGAAAACTTTGGTAAAGTGATAGAGTGAGAGAGACAGAGAGACAGAAACAACGAGATAGAGACAAAGTTTGAGAGAGAAAGTAAGGAAGACATGGGAAACAATTTTGAATCAGGTCTCAGTGATACCTCTTGTATGGTCTTCTCTCCCATATGTCTACTTTTTAAAAATTCTCAAATTCTATTTTATTGCCCTAAATTTCTTGTGACATTATGCATCCTTTCCCACTCAGCATTTTTTTAAAAAAGTAATCATTTGAATGGATATTTGAATGAGAAAAAGGAGGGAAAAGAAAAGGAGGTAGGATTAAGAATAATTCAAAGCCAGTTAAAAATATTTGAACTAAAAAAAAACAGATAAAATATAAGCTGACTTAAAACTTTTCACTAACTCTAAATACAAGAAAGGACTGAAGCACTATGGTGCAGTATAAGCACAGGCTCTACTAGCAAAGACTCAAAACCAGGTTCTACCAATTACTAGCTTTATGACCTTGGGCAAGCTATGTATTCTAAGTGGCGTTTCTATAAATAGGGCAGTAATACCAGTCTCCTAGGGTGATGACAAAGCTTAAATGACACTGCATATAAACTATTTTGCAAAGTACCTCATAAATACCATATGTTATTAAATATAAGAATGCAAGGATTTTAAAGCATACTATTATTTTATCTATTAAGTAAAGGAGCAAAAGACTGTCAATTAAACTGTGACATAATGCCTTAATGATAATCCCAACTGACAATCCATCACACCAGACTCTTGTTTGCTTTGAAATGACCTTCAGCTACTCCACAGTTCTTAGCAGTTTCCAGTGGCCCTGTGGCCCTTTGAGTGTAATAGACAATGTTTGTGCACACAAATCTGTCATAGGCAAATAATTAGTAGAGTTCAGTCTTCTACTTTAGGGTCTTGTACTTTCTTTGAAAACAAAGCATATTGTTTTGTCTTCCCAAAAAAATCAATTATAATCATTCTTTCAACAATTAATATTTCTACATTAACATCAAATTTATATTGTCCTTCTCTGACCTGTAATTTTCTTTATAGTCAATAACTTTATATTTACCTGAATTAGTGTATACATCCTTTTTTGCATTTCAGTTAAAATTTTCTTTTTGTTAAATATTTTATTGTTTAACCCATTATAGTTGCCCCAATTTTTACCCCTTTGCTCCTCTCCACCTAGCCTGTTCCCTCCAACTCCATAGTCAGTCCCCACAGCGTTGTTCATACCCATGGGTCCTTCATGTATGTTCTGTGTCTAATCCCTGCACCTTCTTTCAATGAGCCCCCACCTTCCCCTCCCCTGTTATAGTTGTCATTCTGTTGGTCCACGTTTCTATGCCTCTGGTTCTATTTTGCTCATTAATTTATTTTGTTCATTAGATTCCACTTACAAGTGAAATCATACAGTATTTGTCTTTCACTGACTGGCTTATTTCACTTAGCTTAACAGTGTCCAGTTCCACCCATGCTGTCACAAAAGGTAAAACAACCCTCTTTTTTACTGCTGTGTAGTATTCCATTGTATAAATGTATCACCATTTTTTATAGTGTATATGTCTTTTGAAGAGATTTGATATGGTGTTGAAAATCAATATGTGCAGTAACACCAATGAATACGCTGAAATGAAGTGATGACAAAGAAAGAATTGCAACCAAATTTGTGCATGCCTAACAAAATTGTCATTGCCATGCCAAAGTGGCATTCCAAACTGTCACCCCAAAGTGATTGTATTTATTATGTTTTATCACAATTTCAAAAATGCTAGAATATAAAAAATACACATTTTACAATTGATGAAATATACTCAGTAAATGTTGTCAATTTACACTATTAACGTACACTATTACGTTTTCATTGAGAGAAAATTTATGATCGTAAGAATCCTATTCAAATTTTTATTTTTTTAGGCATCAGAAAAATGTGCTTAGTTGAGCAAACACTCAAAACATGTACCTACTGCATACTGTTTTTTATAAAATAGGTTACTAAAAAATTTCAGTCTATGATAAACAAGCTTTGGTAGAGTCATACAATAAAAATATTATTCAGCAATATGAGAATAAATATTAAATCACATGAAAAGACATGATGAACCTAAAATGCATATTGCTAACTAAGCAGAGAACAGTTTTCAGAGCACTCTGAAGCAGCAGTACACTGTATGAATCCAAGTATTTGAACTTCTGAAAAAAGCAAAAGAATAGGAACAGTAAAAAGATCAGTCATTACTGGGAGAGTGGTAAGGCATAGGGTACTTTTTAGGTCAGTAAAACTATTCTGCATGATACTGTAATGGTGGAGACATGGCATTATGAATTTTTCAAAGCCCATGTAATGCTACAGAACAAATGATGAGCAATAAAATCACTTAGAAGAACAAGGGATCCCAGAAAGGAAAGCAGATGTGACGAGAAAACCTAATTACTACACATCATTGAAGAAGGTGGGTGCAAATGTCCTGACCTAAGTAACTTTGAAAATGGGCAGAGTTTATAAAACCAAAATCAAAAGGAACTGTACATAAGTATTCTAGTCTAATTGATAATGTCTCCACTGTGGTATTGGTTAATAACTGTGGTAGTGCTATACATGTGCACTGAAGTTGAATAATTATGTAAACGTTGGGTAGACAGAGAGAACCTGGTCTCACTGTTGGACCAGAAACTTACAGAAAAGCAAGTGGTGGAGGGTCTAATGATCCATGTGGGAATGAATTAGAGTTGGAAACATCAGTATAAACATAGTTTTAGCTGAATATATATACAGATGGTTACATAAAGAAATATTTTAAATGTACGAATATGAACAGGATTGTAGATACATATATGTTTCCTTACTCTGTCATCTAAGAGAGCTAAGAAGAAATGACACTCCAGTAACAATGAGCACACATAATACTCAGATCTTGGTTTCTAATATCACCTTCTAATAAAAGGAATCAGGGTTACTTGGAGAAATGGATGATTTGAGGACAGGTTGGAAATATATAAGATGATCCCAAGGCATCTTGTTTCTTAAAATAAGAGACTTGTAAAAAAAATCTACATTTTTGAAAGTATGAGACAGGGACACAAGAACCAACTGAAAGGGCTTCCAATGGGCAACACCTGAACAATCTGAACTATGAAATAAATAAAGCAGCATTGGATTATAGCCCAAAGTACATAGTAAATATCCATGAGTCATGCTGGGAAAAGTAAATGACAAAGGGGAAGGGGTTAGACAAAACTTCTTGTGAAATTCCAAGTAATTTACACAGATAGTCTGCCCATAAAAATGGAAAGCATAAATCCCCATCCCCTAAGTGTGGGCAACAAATAATTTTTTAGAAAAATAAGCAAATATACAAACATTTTATAAACTTGACAAATACTGCCTCAAGTGACAAAGGTCAACATGAATAGTGATAAATTGTGTGGACAGGAAGCTCCTGTGATGGTCAATTTTATGGGTTATTTTGATTAGGCTCTAGTACCCAGTTATTTCATCAAATACCGATTTCTGCATTGCTGTGAAAGCATTTTGAGGGTGCAGTTTACACATGTGATCAATTGTCCTTAAGTAAAGAAGATCACACTGGATAATGTAGGTAGATCTCATTGATTAGCCAGAAAAAGAGATTCTGCCTCCAGACTGCAGCATCAAGTCCAGCCTGAGTTTCCAGCCTGGGGCCCTGCCTCCAGATTTTAGGTTTGCCAGTGTCCACAACTGTGTAAGCCAACTCCTTAAAATAATTCTCTTTATGCCACCCCTATTAATGTTGTTTCTCTGGAGAACCCTTACAGAAACCCATAACTCTATTTGAACCATTAAAAAAACATTCAAATTCCAAGGAAGAGAAATCTTACAAAATATTTATCCAATACTCCTCAAAACTGCCAAGGTCATCAAAACCAAAGGATGTCTGAGAAACTGTCACAGCCAAGAGAAGCCTGAGGACACATGACCAGTGTCGCCTGGTCTCTTGGACAGGATCAAGGAACAGGAAAAGGCATTAGGTAAAACTAAGGAAATCTGAATAAAATATGAAGTTTAATTAATAATGATGCATCAGAATAGGTCCATTAGTTTTAACAAATGTACCATACTAATATAACGTGTTAAAAACAGGGGCAGCTGGCTGTGAGGATGTGGGATTTCTCTGTTGTAGCTTCTCAATTTTTCTATAAATTTAAAACTGTCCTAAATAGTCCATTATTTAAAACAATCTAGAGTAGACTATAACCTTGTTTATGAAAGTAAAATAAGAGTAAGAATTTGAAATACCAGAAATAATATAATAGATCTCTCATTTAGAATTAAAATATATAAATTTATTATATAAATAACTACTTTAAGTAGTTTTTAAAATAGAATGCAAATATAAAAACATGGAAAAGAAAAAATGCTATGCAAAAGTGAGCAATGTAACAATTTAAAAACAAAAATTCAGTTTGACCACCCAGCTAGACATTATTAAAGTATAGAAGGAAGAATTTGGACAGCAGATTTTTGAAAAGTATCTGTTCCCAACACAGGAAAGATTCTAAAGACTTAGTTTTCCTTAAATATAAGAATTTTAGAAATATAGATTAAATAATGTGTTTTTCCTTCCAAATCACTAGATAATATAAAAAGAACATTAGCCAAAATAAAAGGACACTGTAGGCAAACATGAAAAACAGAAAAAAATAAAATAACAGCTATAAGATTTAATACTGCAGCCATGAAGAGGAACATAAAAGTTTTAAACTTAGTAAAACTTAGTAAACTTAGTAAACTTACTTCTAACCTGAGTTAGAATTTTACTTTCTGGAGAAATGAGTAAGATCAAAACCAGAAAATATTCAAGGAAAAGGAATAATCCCTATGGGATAGAGCAGAATGGCAATATTTATCTAAGACAAACTGGGAATTCATAGAGTAAAAAAATGGACTAAAAATGATTTTTATTGACACACAGAATTTCCTAATGACTACAGTCAACAACTTACACACTGTAAGTTTAAAATGATGTAACCTGCTCCAACAAATTTAATGCACAGATGTAGCCAGTTTTAATTTTGATGAAATGCTTAAGCACTTAAATACTCTATTATAAATAAATCTAAAACTTTCTTATTGAGATGCTTTCCTTCACTTCAAATGCTCTATTCTTTTCCCACAGAGGAGAATCCCTTTATCAGTTACCACTTACTTTACTTCTCATTGACACAATGTTGCTGTTTAGGACTGACTCCCCCACTCTTGGATAGCCTGTGAGACATTCATTATCTCAGTGCTTGCACTGAGACCCCAAGAAAAGAGACTTCAGACATCATTCCAGAACATACCCATTGCTCCAGAGTGACTCAACTGGGAGAAACTTCTTGTATCAGACTCACATTGTGCCAAAGAAGCCCTCAAGAAAACATTTTATGTCAGAGATTTAACTTCAGGCTTACAAAAGTCTTTGATATCTGAAAATATTTTGACAAAATGTTTTGTACTTGTCTCAGCATTATCAGTAACTAGTGTTGTGGCTGGACCAGCCCTCGTGGTTCTTATTATGACCACAAGACACCCTTTAGCAATAACCATCAGGAAACTTTGAAAAGACACAGGTTTATTACTCTCACGACCTAGATATTACACAGCACCCATGGGGCCACTTAGTGAGGTCGCAGTTACAGATAGAGAAAGAGCACCTGCCTGGGGCTCTGCTTTTATCAAGGTGGAGAGTGGGGGTCTTGGGTTCCAAGGCTCACTCTTCATTGGTGAATTTAAAACATAAGAGTGGGCATTTAAAACTCTGGTAGAGAAAGGCAAGTGGCACAAATGGACAGCTCATGAAAATCAACCAAGATCCCTAAAACAAAGTAGCCTCCATAGGGGGAGGTGGCCTGGCTCTTTACCAGAGTTGTTGTCTCTGGCTGCCAGTGTATTTATTTGAGATAACTGCTTTTGAAGTGGATGCTTTGGCAATCAGAGCTTAAGTCAGGAACTTGCATTACAAGAACAACAACAACAAAAATCTCAAGGTATACAGTGCACAAAAATATATGGAAAATACAAAAAATGGAAGTGCAGGCTATGAGATAGGCAAATGACACAAGCATCAGACCCCCAAACACACAAATGCACATGTGTGCGAACCCACATCTCTGGTAGAAAAAGTCATGAAAATTATAAGCATACACTACTTTATTTAGCAAATTGTAAAAATCTGAAAAACAACAATGGTGAGTTATGTCAAAGATCTGGCGAGATAGGCAGTCTCATATTCTGCCACGGAGAGTATGAGCAAACTGGACTATGTGCCTAAAACTTTAAAAATATTCAAACACTGTATGAAGCCAACATCTATAAATCTGTCCTATGTACATAATCAGCAACACACCGAATGACTAAAATTCAAGGATTTTATGTAGTATTTTTGAGAATAGCAAGACTACGGAAAACAGTCTGTGTCTAGTTGACTTTTACAGGCAGCAAAGTAGATCAACTGGTTATATCATTCTAGTTATTCTCAATCTATTTTTAATCCTCACTCTTCTTGATTTATTGCTTTTGTTCTTTATGAGTTAAAGGTTGAAATATATAAATATTGAGTATAATAAGTATGTTATGTTTGCAACTGTAGTCTTAAACATATGGTGATAATAGCTACAAATGAACTCAATTACAGCAGATAAACAAGGATCCTATAAAGTGATGATTAAAGGTAACATGATTTATTGGGCTGTGACATGACAGGCAACACTGCCTGTTAAATTGACTGTGTCCATCTCTATGGAACCTGCTAATGTCTTAGCGTAAATTAGTATTGGCTTAGGCTCGGGGATGCATAAAATTTTCTACTGAAATAAATGTTTATCTTTTTTGTATTGGAAAAATTTTTGTACAGTGAGTTTTTCAGAAACAAATTACCCTACAGACACAGGAAAAACAGAGTCCCGATGACTACCTGGGTCAATAATGACTAGAAGCATAACTCCCACGAAGCAAGGTAGAGGTCACCGACCCACCATAGAAACTGGGCTCACCCAGCAGAGGAATGAAAGAACATGGGTAGCACATGCATATTTTTTCATTAAAATAGTCCAAGTTCTAATTCAGATACAGCTTTGGGTTCCTTACTCAGCTTTTATTCTCTAAACAAGAACCTAGGTCGACTGATAAAAAAATAAGTCTGAAATCTGTGCCAAGCATAACGTCTACTGGATAGTACTCACTTGATAACTACTTTTTGAATGATCAATTGGTCCCCACTGAATATTAAGGAATAGAAAGTGAAGTGGGGAGAGAGAACAGTGTGTGGTTTCTCCCAAAGATCTCTGAGGACTGAGACCTAGCCTGTGATCATGACTTTTTCTTCTCTTCCCTAGTCATGCAAGTCAGTTTCTCTTAATACTTATTACAAATAAAATAGTTATTCAAATTTATTTCCTCCAGAGGATAAAGTTTACTATGTCAAACAAAAATTATGTTATATAGTGTCTATATGAAATGTTTCTATACTGTGGTAAAAAGTAGATTTTGTATTACATCCAATGAACTTCACTTGATGAAAAGAATCTCCCAGGGTCTCTAATATGTATTATAGAGAACAGTAAAAGGTTTCAGGAGCTCTACAACCAAACAGTATAGATATCAATTTATCCTGTACATTCCAAGTTTTCTACAATTAACATTGATTTCATGTATAATCATAAAGAAAATAAATATTCACTGGCAAAAGCCACTATACTTCAAGCCAAACATCAAGCACCACTTAGAATGATGATAAATATATTACAATAATTCACTAAATGTCTGCCTGGAAAAGATAGCTAACATGGAACTTTAATATGAAATAAACATAGAGTTGTGTTTGATCTGGTCCTATTAATATAAGGAATGGTTAACCTTAATATTTTAAAAGCTAAATGTTATTCTGTTTTGGCTTAGTTTCTCTCATTTTAAAGTTAACATAGTAATAAAATCAATTGTAAATTTTTCATTTTTTAATCTAAAGAGTAGGGTTGAAATAGGGAATTCAAAATTATAAAATCAAGACCAGATTTATTTTGGGAATAACAGGACTCATTTGAGAGAAGTATGATATAATTTTTAAAACGTTGGATTTACAACGGAAACATGTAAATATTAAAAACTCTTCAACTATTTACAGCTTTGAGGCCTTGGGTGTATTACTTGCTTTCTTTAACACTTTGTTTTCTTATCTCAAAACCAGAATAACAGTAACTACTCCAAAGGCTTATTGAAAGGATCAATTAAAAAAAAAAAAAAAAACTTGTTGAGTGCCTAATCAACAATATATCTCAGAAGAGGAAGAGAAAAATGCTCTAATGGCACTGAAGCAAACTGCTATGGTGTGGAGAGAGCCACATGCAAAGAACCACAGGAGACCCGGAGAAACTGAGACTGCCCCCCAGCATATAGCCAGCAAGAAATTAATAACCTGAGTTCCACAGCCATAATGAACTGAATTCTGACAGCAACCAGTGAGGTTGGACCAAGATCTAAAGTCTCGGATGCATCTGTTGCTCTTGCCAGTTCCTTGATTTCAGCCTGGTAAGCAGAGAGCCCAGCTACACATGCACAGACTTCTGGCCTTCAGATCTGTGAGGCAACATACTTGTGTTGTTTAAGTCTCTAAGTTTGTAGTAACTTGTTATGGTAGCAATAGAAAACTAGTACAGCAGTTAAGCCTACCCAGTAGATAATATATGTGCATTTATTACTGAATACTAAAGTGGGGAAAGAAAGAACAACAAAATTGTGAAATATAAGCATATACTAAAAATGATCATGTTTTTATACAAAAACAATGCAATTCTTATTTCTCTTTCTCTTCAATGGTACAGCAATGAGTACAGAGGTTATCAGCCTAGTGGGTATAATTTCAGAGAAAAAAATAATAAGAAAGTCCTACATTTCCTTAATGTTGTTATTGGTAATGGCTAGCAGTTACTAACTACCTATCATATACCAATACTCTTACACTTACTATTTTATTTAACCTTCCCATTGTTTATGCGATGTTGGTTTGTATCCCATTTTTCAGATTAGAAAGCTGAGGCTGAGGAGGTGTCGTGTTTTACTTGAAATCACACACATTATTAAAAATAGCCAAGGATCGAAACCAATTTGTCAGACTCCAAATCATTGATCTGTTTACTGTACTACATTGCCTATAATAACTTTTCTTTAAGCCTTCAATCCAAATTAAAATACAAATAGTAGTGGGAAATAGCTATATTGTTCACATTAATGCAAACTAAAAACCAGTTTGGAAGCATCAACAACTAACACCTGTATAGCACCTGGACAAAGTTTCATTGTGATTTCAGGAGAATCCTGTGAAGAAGTCAGAGCAGGCATAATTAGTTCACCTGTTTCACAGAAAAGAGAACTGAGGTTCAGAAAGTTATGCCTAAGCTGCCATTCATTAGCCATGACACTGAGTGACAGCATTATTTTTCCCTCTCATATTTCCTCCTCAGAAACGTAGCTTGTTTTCCTGATGGGACAGGTGTATGGGGCAGGGTGGACAGGGAAGGAGGATGCAGAAAGGATGCTGAAAACGGACAACAAATGTCGACTCCACCTACTTCTTAGTTCTCAAAGGATCAGCCCCAGCAATGTCTAGTCTACAAGGCTACCACACTGAAAACATTATTCTGTCTAAATACCAGAAAACGTGAAACTGCTGCTGTGTCTCTGAAGAGAAGAAGCTACATGGCCTAGTGCTTTGAAATCTGCCGTATTTGTATTTAAAATAATGAGCACATTGGACCACATATTTTTGATGATTAATCTACTTTCATTTGAAAATAATTGTCTTGGACAAAAATTCTGAGTTATGCTACAATTTTAACAGTTTAATCTTTCTCTGTCTTTTTTATGTGGACTCCATTTTTCCACGTCTGTTCCTCTGACATCATTTGTGGAAATATAAAAAGAATAATGACAACTAGAAACAATACAGGCTTCTCCATTCCACTGATTAACACTCTTTAATGGTACTGATAAGAATAATGTTCAATCATATATTATATTTTGCTAGTGAGTTATGGTTCATAACATCACAAGTACTATAATGATATTATGGAAGCAAATCCTATTTCTAATAAGTGGTAAAGCATAGTTAAATGCACTGTCAACAATGTTGTCAACTAATTGTCAATTACTAGTGCCAAGGTAAAGGCAAGCTGTTTGTTTTCCAAGTAAACTGTTCATTGAGAAGATTGTGTTAATTATAAAGCTCTCACGTCCTTCCACATTAAGTAACTTACTAGGTTGAACAGTCATTAATATCTTACATATTTGAGACTTTGCCACAATTGTTTAATATCTATTTTGCAATTATAAGCAACATACTAGTTAAACAAAATTACAGTCCACAATTATTTTTGTAATGAATTAGAAATGTAAAAATACATGTAACTCTCTGGAATTCAAAGCATGCTTAATTCTCTTTAGCTTCCATGGAGTGAAGGGTTAATTTATTAAGGAATGCAGTATGATTAAAGTAATTATTGTATATTGGCTCTTGATAAGTGAGATGTTCTTGAGTTTTAAATCCATCATGGCTATTATCTCTATGTGATTCTCTTAAGACTCTAGAGAGCACATTTTTCCTCTTATGTGCTAAAATACTATAAATATACTTACCTTTAACTAATGGACCTTTTGAAAAATTAACTACTCATAATTTATCACTAAGAAACAATAAATGCATTTTGGATTCCAAATATTAATTCTGAGGAAGGATTTTTCTTTTTTTTAACCCATCTTGTAATTATATAATTATTTTAGGCTTACTACACTACATATAACAATAAAGTGAAATCATTGTTTTTGTTAAAAATGCTATAGTTACTGTGCTTAGTTCAATGTATGGAGTACTTAATTAGTTCCATACTTGATAACAAAATGGGTGCTATCTAGATAACACAACAACAAAAATGATGTTTTTAATCTTGGGTTTTTCACACTGAATACTTGGAACATGCTGAGAAACACACAAGGCATAGACCACCCGGGCTCGGAATGGAAACTGCTACCATCTTAATTTGAAGTTCAATTTAGGAATCTAGATGCTCTCACCACAAATGTTTCTTTCTAGAGAAGCTGCCTGTGGCCTCTGATCTAAATTACTTTGCCAGTGGTGTTCAGTCATATGAACCCATGCTAGCCTAGCATCTTAAAAGCCAGTAAAATCTTCAATCACCATCAAAAAATAAACGAATGTACCTGTTAATTAGCGATGCCTTCCCTAAAATATCAACACAAAAAAATATGTCACATTAACCTCTGTATTCCCAGTGCCCTTTATGAGTTTGGTGTACAGTACATTTTAATAAATTAATGTTAGCCCTGGCTGGTGTGACTCAGTGGATTGAGTGTTGGCCTGTGAACCAGGGATTGCTGGTTTGATTCCCATTCGGGGCACATGCCTGGGTTGCAGGCCAGGTTCCTGTTTGGGGCCATGTGAGATGCAACCACACATTGATGTTTCTCTCCCTTTATTTCTTTCTCCCTCCCCTACTTTAAAAATAAATAAAATCTTTTTAAAAATAGATGTTAAATAGGTAAACTAATAGATTAACATTAAGGGTTGGTGGCCCTAGCTTTTGCCATCTCACAACAGTAGAACCTATAATGAATACTCTGTGACAGCAAGAATCAGTCCTGCTTGGAATTCTACTGATGAGATTCTGCTATGAGGAGTGTCTGAAAGCACCTGGACAAAAAGGGCAGGCACCTCACTTATTAAACACATGCCAGAGTCTGGCTGAAAAATACGGCAACATCACATGGTGAAGCTTGCTATTGGCTGAAGCAGAAGCTCAAGTCACCATAGCCTCTAAAACGGCAACCAGGGTTGCAACCTGAAGAGATGTCTTTGCATGGCAAAAAATACATTTTTTAAAATGTTGATGGTGAATCTTTCTACCTCGTTTTATCCTCACAGGAAATAGAAAATATAAAGATAAACAATAAGCGTGACTCACCTTTGAGGAAATTCTCGAGAAATAGTCCAAGGAATAATTAAAGTGGATCTAACATGTCATGTTATTCTCCATCCATGTGAACCAACAGCCCCAGATTATTTTGTAGTCTAGGCAATAGAAAATTTGCCATCAGAGGAGGTTAAGAAAACAGGGAAGTGCAGAAAAACAGACACTTGCAGAGAAGATCTAAGATGGCAAGGAGGCATCAAAGAGATTCATCACCAATGATGATCACTTCCTGCCTTGTCCATATAAGTTTACTGCCCTATGTTATCTTAAGCTGACTGCACAGTAAGTAGTTGCTAAATTATGCTGAATCTTTGCCATTTGGTTTTACAGACAAACATAGAAAGTTATTCAATATAGAAAAACCATTGGTTATGATATTACAACCATGAATCCTTCTTGAGATTTGTTTTCCTTTGCTTATTTCCATATAGCAGCTGAGAAGTATAGGTGATTAGGACCCGTTCGAACACAGCCCACCTAGATTGGATAATTAGACCAAGAGAACAAGAACTAATCCAAAATATTAATTGTGCCTTAGAGTACTTAAATATTATACAGTATTATACCACACTTTGTACCATGTAACAAGCCCAGTTCTCACTGGTTGTAATCATTTCATATGTGGAACTGTTCTCAAAATTATACTGTAGCTTGTGTGAATTAGACTTAAATGAATTGGACATAATAGGGGGCCATTGGAAATACAAATGTATTCAATGAAAGAATTTAAAGCTCCAAAATAGAATTTTATTTGTTAAAGCAAGGACAGGAATTATATATATATATATATATACAATTTCTGTGATACAGAAAACAATTAATTTTTCACTGTCAGTTGGGTACCAAAATGGACTGAAGTGAAGGAGAGAAGCGGTGGTTGAAAATGTTATGTGAAAGAATTAGAAAAGCTAGCATTTTAAAGTTTCCTTCATCAATTAGTCTGCAGTAACTCACAGATTACTAACAACTTATGCAAGTTTTACATGCCTACTCCATCTGCTCTTCATTTAAGAAAAAAAACATGTCACCATAGCAACTGCCACATGCCATGGTATTTATGCTGCATCTGATGTACAAAGCCTAGTTTGTGTAGGAAGGAGTGTGTGTATGTATATGATGTGGCAGCTGTCGTCTCTGCCATTTTGTTGCTGCTCTAAAATAAAACAAGTAGTGGTTATGAATACTCGTAAACTAGTGGTACTGGGGCTCATTTAACTAAATTCCCAACAACAACAACAACAAAAATCCTTATCTAAACATCACATTAGTCTGTTAACATGACTTAAGAAATTGTATTAATTGTTTAAAAAGAAAAACCCCACTTTTCATCAAATTTTTTAAAGTAAGCTTAATATAACTGAAATTTATTTTTCTAGAATAGCCAACGATGTTTCGAGTGTAAAATTCCAATATATATTAGCTCTACTAGATAATGGCATTTATTTCTTAATATGATCCACTGCAAAAACTGTTCAAAAGATGTCTCGGCTCCTTTGTTGCTCCACATTTCTTTAGTAGGCAAATTGCTAGAATTCATTTGGATATAAGACAGAGCTTAGAAATCATAGCAGACTCTGCTGACATGATTCTCTACCCTTTACTTTCCTAGTGACTTCTACAACAGAGGTTGGAAATGCTAAATACTGGCTTCCTATTGTCTTGTAAAGTCTAAATGCTTAGAATCCTAGATTTCCTTGCAGCTAGTGGTGGCCATGTGATAGAATACTAGCCAACTAGATCTAAGCCGAACCTCCCTGGGGTACATCAGGGGAAAGCTTTGCTCTCCTAAAACAACAAAAAAAGCGACAGACTCTACTATCTCCCTCTTCTATCTACCTGCAATTTGGGTTTATGTGGTAATTTTGAAATGGAGTGATAAGCATAGTGGAATGAAGGGATAACAGAATTAAGAGAAGTTCTTTTTGGCAGGGTGAGAAATCCATAAGCTTTTGAGTTCCTACCACCACACTTCCTTTTATTTACAACAATAAATGTCATTATTGCTTAGGCCACTGTTAGTGATATTTCCTGTTACTTGCAGGTAATGCATGTTTATCTCACATAGAATTATTTATTCTGCGCAGAATGTATTGTATCATTTGTGTTAACAAAATAGATCCTATTCTATTTTAAACATTATTTTGTCTGCTAAAAAAACTGTATGTGAGAAAGATATTCCATATATAATACTTACGCCCTGGATTCTTTCTTTGATTAAAATAAAACAAACTAATATTTCGACAAATGAGTAAATTTTCAGGTTAAAATACAAACAAAAAAACTTAGTAGCAGGAGGGAGGTGGGGAGGCCTGGGGGGTGGGCTAGGATGACGGTAAAAGCCAGAAAACTGTACTTGAAAAACAATTAAAATAAAGTAAAATACATAATAAAAAGAACTTAGTTAATCTAAAATCTCAGCCAAATTGCAAACAACATTTTTGAAATTTAAAAAATTCTATTGAAATTGAAGATGTTTCTGAGACATTCATTTGGCATTTCAGTGGAAAGTTTTTACATATCAAGATAGTTTTCAGGCTTGTAGTCCTACTAGAATTATTTCTTTCAGAAAACACACTGATAATATGTGCTTTCAATGCCTATCTCGACTGGATGAAAGTTTCAGGCCCAGCCTTCAAAATGTTACATACACGTTCTTAAGAAAGAACAGAGACCAGACTGGCTTGAATGGCCTCCAAAACATCTTAGTTGAAAATAGCTTTTCTTTTTGTTACTTCTGATAAAGATGAGCATCCTGTATTAAGGAGTATGTTACACTAATAAGAGTTAGAGTGGTTTTAATACATATTGTATATAAGTGAAAATTAATGAGCTTGCAATAAGCTGAGAGCATCCAAAACAGGAAACTAAGCACAAACTGTAGATAGTTCTCTAGCAGAGACTCTTATCTAGCCAAGACTCACCTCTGTTCTTCAAACTTTTCTCTGGTTAATGACAAGTCAGATGTACAGTCAAACAGGGATGTCCAAGAACCAAGAAATATTGCCCAATTAGAAAATTAGATTTATGGCCAAGATAAATGGAATTGAAAATATATATTACATAAATGAATACATCAAATATAAGTATTAGTCTTAACAAATTTACACACTTCATTCACTCATTTACCCATCTGTACAATTATACATTTATTCATTCAACAGAGTTACTGATCCCTATAGTAAGTAAATAATTTGAAAACTTGGAACATCTTTAAGCTCTGTTGCACATTTTAGTAAAAATAGCATTTATTTTTGCTTTTTTGAATCTTTAGCTCCAACAAGACTATAGCTAGTGAAACAGATTATTTTTCCCATTATATTTGTATACAATTTTATCATATCCTAAATTTAAATGTTAAGAGAAAAATTCAGGGGATGGTATGAAGCAAGACATAATTTGTCAAAGCATTCACCAACTTGTTATTTTATACACACACACACACACACACACACACACAGCATATACAGATATACAGCCAGATGGAGCTTCAGGTACCTGCACATCCACAGCTATTATTAAGTTATCTTTTGTGATGATGCCTCAGGTAGTCAGGACTGTTATGCAACAGGGAGTTAGGGGAATATCGTCAGTTTCTAAAGCTATTAAAATGTCTTGCAGGTGTGTTTGAGAGAGGCACAGCACAAATTCACTTGTGCACTATGAGGATTGGAGACTATGCAGCCCATCCACAAGGGGCAATTAACACAAACAGTGTGGGGGAAGAAACAACCAGAGTTGCAAAGTAAACAGAACTGGCGTCGCACTTGTATCCCCGTTATATTGCAAAGCACAGATGTTTATTGGCAGTTTTGGGCAATGATACAATCCTGTAGAGTCTTTCTTTCTAAATACCTGCTTTCTACAGATCTTATTTTTCCCTCATCCTCAAGATTGTGTTTTGCTTATTCTCTGTGATGTAAGCCTATTAAAAATAGGAAGAATTTTATTCACCTACTTGTTGCAGCCAGCAGAAGCCTCAATATGCTACATCTGGACTAGAATCTCCTCCTGCAGTTGCTTCAGTTAAAGGCTTATGGGAATGCATTAATAAAAACCTTTCTAAGGTCCATTTTTCCCCAAATCTGATATGTTAAAATGGACTAACTCTTACGCTTGCTACAAGTTAAAGTTCATTTTATTAGTTCCAACACCAATGATTCAAAGAAAAACTGCCCCCTTTTAGTGGTGCCTGAGTCTGTTTTTATAAAAAAAAATTTAAATCTTATTCTTTCCTCAGATTCCAGAATATCTCATGAGTCATTTCAGAAATAAGAACAGCATAGAGAATAGCTTTGGCTGCCATACCAACCTGTCATTTAAGAAAGCTACATTAATCAATAACACCTGAACAGTTCAATTACTGAATAAGAAAGGCAAAGAAATGGAAAAAAGATTAATAGGTCTTCCCCCAAATTAGACGCCTAAAATCAAAAAGGAGCTGCAAACTATGATGATTTGAAAAGACTATTACTGCTTGAGTTAATATATAATTATTAAACCCTTTTATTTATTTTTTCCCCATACAGCAGTCAGTTTCACTGATAGTTTTCCTGCTCAGAGAATTTTTCACCTTTGATTAATGACACTTAATACAAATTCTAGCTAGTCGCAGTGAAAGGAAAAAGAGTCACTTGAACCAATGGTGAAGTGTCTTATAGAGCCAGGCTAGGAAAGGTTAATGGCATCATTACTCAGGTCTTTGGAGTATACATATCCCTGTCTCAGAGTATGTTAGGCACGTTGGATCATGCATTAACCCCTTCCAAAGTCTAGGTCCATTTACAACTGTTCATTTTAAAAGACAATTAATATTTATAAATATACCCATTTTTTTCGTTAAAGGATTTCTGGATATTACACTGACACATAAAATCAAACAGTCAAATGAATCACATCCAAGAAAATGAATAATACAGTAAACAGAAAAAAGACTGCTTTGGAAGAACAAAACCTGAGTTCTGGGCCCACAAGACAGTGAAAGCTATTGCCTAGGGGGAAAGTTTAACTCTTCTAACCCAGCCTGCCAGAAATGTGCCCTGAGAATACTTATACTTCATATGAAGGAATGCATTTTTGCAGTGACATAAGATTTATGGATGCGTTTTTAAACCACCCTTCAATACTGACCAATTATATTGCATCGTGGTACTAGTTTATTCATTAATCAAAGTTCATTGAACACCTACTATGTGACAATTATTGTTCTAGGTGCTTGGAATACTTCATTACACAAAATACACCCATTAAAAATGCCCTTGTGAAATTTACATTGTACTGGGGAAAGTAGATCATTTTTAAAAACATAATAAGTAGGGAAAGTTCTAAGTGTGAAGGAGATAATAAAGCTAGGTAAGGGTAATGGGGAGGTGACAAGGTAGACTAAGAGGATGAGTAGGCTGCTACTTTAATGGACTGGGTAAGGTTTTCACTGTAGTGGCTAACGTTAGCCTTTTAATGCTCATGATCATTTTGATTATTTAGGAAACACTTTATTGGCTGCCTACCCATCTATCCTCTAGGATTGCCATGGTTTATTAGCCTTCGATCTTCATGGACCAGAGTCATTGAAGCTTCGTTGTTCAGTAGAACAATTACATCCATCTTGCCTCGGATAGTTAGGTGCAATGTGAGGCTGCTCTCCTTTGGCAAAGAGATGACCACTTCTGCTGGCCTGGATGATTCGAGAACATTTGGAGACTGAAGGTTTTTCAAACATCCTGGCTCTTACCCTGCCAGGGTGTAATTCCTGCTCCTTCTACATCAGGACCCTGACAAGCTTAAGCCCCCAGCTAGAAGTACATTCAGCCTCTTTCGTACCTCTGACATCCTTATAACAATTTTGGTGCCTGATTTACAATGTATTTACCCGTCTGGATGCAGCAAATAAGAATTTATTTAAATACTTCCATAGAAGCCTACTAGATTGTATAGCTGACCTAAGTCTAACTATATCCTTCAAGGCTTCTAGGTCAGTCAAAAAGCCAGCTAACTACATTGTTTATTATCACCAAGGCCCCTTTGTTGTTCAGGTGTTCGCACTATTGCAAAAAATGCCATTTTGTCCCTGCCAACCTATACTTTATCCTAGCCCACCAACTGACAGTCAAGGAAGTAATTTTCAGCTTTTTCATCTCATGGCATACATAAACTAGTTACTAAAATTCTGTGACACACCAAAAAATAGGTATAATATTTATTCATTCACACTGATGGCTGTTGTGTTGGCTTTCTCATTTTGTTACTTGAAAATCTAAGGGGAAAGAGGTCAGTGCCCCTAAGTAGTCATTTATTGCATGTTTTTAAAATTCTTGTGGCACACAGGTGTGTCTCTTCCATCACACCAGTTGAAAATTACTGGTCTAAGGAACTGTGATAGTACAACACATAACACATTTTCCACAACCTACTATCATCAGCAATTGTGTCCTTTTCATCAGATGGCCAAGAGATCCAATGCCAGAATCATGTCCTAAATGTCTGATTCCTGGAGCAAAATCTGGTGCAATTTTCTTAGGGTTTCCCTCAAAATCAGATCCAAAGGTAAAGACTTCCATGCCAGAAGTTGACTTGGGAGAAATCCCAGGAAGACTCATGAATGTGTGGGATATGAGAAACAGAGGGAGAGAATCCAATGAAAGGTGTATGAATGAGTGAGACATTGCTATTGACAACTTGAAATCAGTCCTACTGTGAATCCTCAGGAATATACCATGGGATCACCCCACTAGAAGACTGAGTGTCTGAGGCATTTCCACCAAATTCTATACCAGTTGTGGGACATCTCTGGAATGGTTAGCTTTCTACAAAAAAATGTATTGTGTCCATTCTGGTGGAATAAGTTTCAAAGAGCCATAGAATTCCTTCAGGGAGAGGAGAAGAGAGATGTAGGCACTCACGATGCTAAACTGTCAGCATGCATGCAGACAGTCTGTCACACCAACAGGCATATTCAGGAGGGCCAATGGGTTATGTATGGCTCAGGGCAACAACAGCATCTGTGACATTGCTTATGTTCCAAATTTAAAGTGCATTCTCAACTTATCAAACTTTAGTATTTTACAATACCTTTACTATTCTGCAGGACAGCTTAAAGACTTTGAAATATCTTTATCAATTCTTTCATGTGCAAATGGGTAGAAAAGCATAAAAATGAAGGAAATGTCTTTAATGAAGACTAAAAGTGTTGAGGTGGTAGATTCAGTCTTGCAAGGCATTGAAAGTAGGGAGTAAAGAAGAAAGCATGACAGATCATTTGATAACACAGGGAGAAAGCATGATAGTTTAAAATTTTTTGAGCCCTAATAATGCTGAATAACAATACCATTTACAAATATAACCAAGTCAGTTTTGGGGGGATAAAATAACGAGTAACAAATTTAGTTCTGAAAATGTTAACTTTGTAATACATCCAATGAGCAATGAATTAGGAAATGAAGATCTGCAGTTGGGATGACATGTCAGTAACATGGATATGGCAGGCATACACATATACATAGAATGTGGGAGTAATCACTGTAAGGGAAACATGTCAAGAGGAAAGAGAACAAAGAAAACACAACTAAAGATGATATAGTGGATGATGATGAGAACCTGCCCAGGTCTCCTTTACTACCTAGAGCATCTGTTTCCCCATTGCTGTGATTGTTGGCTAAAAGTTTGGGCACAAAACTCCAACCCATTTTCTCAAAGAGAAGACACAGTGGTGAAATTTGTGTTTTAGAGCATCTCATAGGACAAGACTGAATTGGTCTCCAACTGAAGCCATATTATTGCTTAGCTCTTTTTCTCCTAACCCTATCCTACTAACCTCAGTTCTCCTGAGGGAACTTCCAATAAATCACTTGACCAATAACTACCATCTCAGGCTTTGCATGTAGGGAACATGACCTAAGACAAATGTCACATGTGGGGGGATTATAATCAAGAAAAAATTGAGTCAAAAACTGTCAGACAGACAAGGTTATATCCTAGAAATGGTGTGTGAGAGAGAAAAAGTCTTGATTTAGAGGAGAATAGTCATTGGTATGAAGGGTAATTATAAAATATAAAAATTAAAGTTAATTAGAAAATTCCTATGATAATTTTAACCTTCCAGGGAACAATTTCAGTAGAGTAGTATACACAACTTTTCTCAAGAAATTTTCATGTAGAAGTATAAAAATATTTTGAAGTGATTGCTTGAGAAAATGGCAGGATCCAATCTTTCTATTTAAATCCCATATGTAAAAGAGAAAATAATAAAATGAAAAACAAGAACAAAAAATACAACCACTGTGGCTGGAGGACCAGTAGAGCAGCCCACGATGTGTGTGCCTGCTGCATTCTCTCCCCCTCTTCTGTCACACTGTGGGAGCC
The DNA here is from genome assembly GCF_004126475.2 of Phyllostomus discolor. Classification (NCBI taxonomy): domain Eukaryota; kingdom Metazoa; phylum Chordata; class Mammalia; order Chiroptera; family Phyllostomidae; genus Phyllostomus; species Phyllostomus discolor. The sequence continues at coordinate 57,057,820 of NC_040905.2, forward strand.
CTGCAGCACCCCACAGTGCTGGACAGAGCGTGGATTGGAATCCACTGATTTACACAGAGGTGGGTATAAGATTAGAATATAAAGAAAGAGGTGAGAAAATCCTGAGGGGATTTATTTGGGGTAATTACAAAGTGATCTGAGCCTCACCTAGTTTACTAAAACTGCTTAGTAAATGCCCAGGGGATACCTATAGTTCTGCCTAAATTACCCCATTAAGTTGGGACGTGAGGCTTACTTTAAATTGGTCTTCATGACGGTGAAATCTGGAAACCTAGTAGAATTAGTGAACCCCATCTTCTGAAATAAAAGCAAATGAACATAGTCAACTATATCTTTCAGTTGTCATCTCAGATGATAGTCAGAAACTATTTAAGTTCTTTGTACCTTTCTGATTTCTTTTTTGTTATAACCAATCTACAACCGCTCAGCCCAAAGAAAAGGACTGATGTGCTTATGATGAAGAGGCTTCAAAAAAGAGCTGCTGAACAGCACAGCTGGAGGTGAGGTAAAGAATGACTATGATATGCACATACTGACAACTGGGGAAGGGAAGTGTGGCAGGATGGTAGGGCCAGGGACCCCACTGCCCGCTGTGAAGGAAAAGATTGTGTGTCACCAGTCTAAGCTGAAGGTGGAGTCCTGGGCTGAAGCTCTTGAAAGTTTGTCAGGAGACTAATTTGTTAGTCTCCTTGTTACAGCACATAGGAGGCTCTGAGGGTGTACCCTTAAATGGTAGTAGGGAAATGAAGAGAGAAGCGATGCCACAGCTATTGGGCTTGGCACCCATCTACACCAGAAGGCAGATACGGAGCAAGGAGAGCAGTGAGGGTGAAAACCTCCACACCCTCGTGTAAGAAAAATGTTAACTTAACTGTGGCTTGACAATGAGTTTGTTTGTTTTGAGGGCACAATATCATAAACTTTTCATAGCTAATTTTCCCATGAGTTGTATCTAGCTATTATTCTAGTGTTTACATTTCCTGGGGGTTTTGTGGCTGTATCTTTCTATAGGAATTGAGAAAATGTGAAGAAAGAATTGCAAAGGTAAGAAGCTGAGTCTTAAACTTCTTTATTGGAAATTCTCTGAGTGAAAAGGGATCACCCTAAGAAGCTATATGCATGACCCCTAGACCCAGACACCAGCGTGTGATGGCCTGAGGGAAGGGGTGTCGGGGCCAGGTGGAGGCGGACCAAAGTGGGGGGGATAAGGATATCTGTAATAGCATAACCAATAAAAATAAAGTTCACAAAATTGGAACTACTGTCTTTGTTGCTTGGTCACACAGCAAATCTGCTTAAAACCACTCGGACTTGGTCTGCAATGTATACAGCCATCCCTCATGCTACAAAACCAGCAAGAATTTGTCAGCAGAACTGTAGAATCATCAACTGATCTGAATGCTGAGGAGCACCAAGGCCCTCACAGTTCATGCAGAGTTGCATGTCCCTTATATTGATTTTCCTCTTTCTTAGAGAAAAAGATTTTTGAAAATGATAAAAACATGATTGGCTACATTGTATTTTTTATACAATAGATGTTATCTTCTGAGGACTCGGAGGACAGGAGTTAGCCCTGTTCTCCTCTTCTTTACCACATCACCATTAGCCACTCCGAGACTGCCCTGGGTAATGCAAAAAGGGGTCAGGGCCAGAGGCTTCTGAATGTGTCATTAATTGGTTCATACTTCTCCCTCCAGGGCAGACTGTCCAACACAAGGAATCACTACCGCCATGACTCCCCCCTATGACCCAGGCTCTTCGAGACTTAGTCCTGCTGCAAAAGCTGCAAGAGGGTGAACCAACATTAGACTCATTCTCTTCCCCAGAGCAAAGATGCAGATCTGGGACAAGGATGAAAAGGCCTGAAGCCCAACTGACCATAATGCCTAGTCAGCCATTACAAGGCATTACTAGTAACAATACTAGTGATGAGAGAAAACAATACTAAAATGAACAAGCATAAATCGACCCCTTCCCCAAAAATCCCCACAACTTTCATTATTAAATCCTACAACGAAATTATATTTGTAACTAATAAATACATTATTTAATATTTGAAGTAATTGAGTTCACATTTTATCTATCAAAAGAATATCACTCTCTCTCCTAAAGGCCTCTCAGTGATAAATTTTTAAATAACCATTGTTCCTAGTTTGGTCTAAGGGATCCATTATATTGGTTCCTGCCATACTACTGATTCTAGAATTCAGACTTCATACCCTGAAGAAGCAAGAATCCTCAATTGATACTAGAGATGTGTTTCTGCCATCTTTGGCCACCACTGAAACTAAACTTTCTTTGGAGAGGTCTCTATATTTTCCCACAGCCCACACTAGAGCTGAAGGACAAGACTGTTCTTTGTCATACCTCAGAAGCAGCTTCTGGTACTGTCACTGGCTGTGTTGTGTCTTTCATAAAAGAGGGAGGGATGGAACACAGAAGCCTTGTGTCACCACTGGCTCAGCCTTGACCCCATGAGAAGAGATAACTCCCAGTTTCAGAATGACTCCTGGACTCCCCATGTACCTCTGACTCACCCACTCCTGATTAAGGGAAAGACCCCCACCTCCTCTCAGTTCATGTTCCTGTTGTTGACTCCCTGATGATGGTGTGCATTGGGCATACCCACAGTCTATGGTCCTGGGGACATGGTGACAATGTCAACTATGAAATTCCCTGCTGCTGATACTTTCCCAGGTGCAACGCTGTGCAATTTTTGCCATGGTAAACTTGTTGAATACTTTCTTTAAAGTTGTCTCTGAAATGCTGCTTTCAGGCTACATTTTACTTTCTAATATAGGATTTTTTTTTCACAAAATTAAAGACCTAGCGAAGCCAGTTTATTTCTCTTGAAAAATCTTTCTAGTTGAGACTGAGAAATACAAAGCATTGGAAAATATTCGTGCAGGCTTTAAATTCTTTGAATACTTAACTAACGAGAACCAAGGATTTTGATTTTGAACTACAGTTATTTTTATATTATAAAGATTTTGGAATTTAACTTATTTAGGACTCTGTTTAAATTTTAACTTCTCCTTGGGCAGCTGATAATAAGAAAGGTTTATAATTCAATATAAATAGTTCAATTGTATTGTTAGCATGTTATTATTGCATTATTTCTAAGAATCAGTTTGATTGTATCATACTATTTCTAACAGTTTTCTTGGAAAGTATGGCTGCACATAATTTGGGATACATAGAAAGATAGGAGTAAAGTTTTAGGCTGGGGTACCAAGTAAACTTGGAGTTGATTTTATAGTTGTATGATCCTGACCTATTTCAAAGCCTTCTGAAGTAAATTTTTAACTGTATACCAAAAGAATCATTAAAGCAATAGTGGCTGGTCCTAAGAGAGCAAGCCATGGCTGTGAGAGTAAGAACTTCCTGATGAGATTGCTGCTGCTTTTCCACCCTGATGTCCAAAAGTTCCTACCGCATTGCTCAAATAGAAGTTTGTTTAGATTAATGGACACCATCTTTTTGTCTTTAAACATACATTGAAGGAGAAAGCTCATGGATCCTTTACAATGTGAGCTTACTTACTTTAATTAAATAAGTAGATTTACACTCTTCTAATTGAGATAAACATACTGGATTAACAACTTTAAGTAGCAAGAGAAATACTTTTTTAAATAGAAAATGAGCAGCCAAATTGTCCTGGGAATCAGGGAGAGGATCATCATGAGAGGGGGTGGGGAAGATAATCAAAATGGGAAGCAGACAACCTGGCATGTCTTAATGGTGTCCCAGTTATCTTAGCTTCCCATTCAAAGCTCCCAGCTTCCTAAAAATCATCTTCTCTAAGAACTTTCTACCACTGACACAGCATGAACTAAAGAAAAATTAATCAACAGGCTTCTAAACTAGCTGGCACCCTGAGTAAGACACATCCAATACCACCCATGTTAGAATACCAAGTCACCGCTCTCCCCCATGCTGATACAACTTCTATGGCCAACGCTCAGAACCCGATAAACAATCCAGGAAAGAGGCTACCTGGAAACCTCAGAATGACCTCAGGGAGTGAAGGGATCCAACGGCCAGTTTCCTAGCTCAGCTTGTGCTTTCCTCCAAGAACTGTTGATCTGCAGCACTAGAGAAACAGTGTGAACGAACAACCACACATTTATTCTAACAGTTGGTGGGAGAAGGAACAATTCCACATTCACCAGAAACTCTCATGTCAGAGATTCAAACACTTGTACTCCTAGGTCCTACTTACTCACTCTGTCATCAGTGCTTTCAGTAAGAGTCTTGACAAACTAGAGGAAGTCACAACTTGAAATACTTTTGAACTCACTTACTCTGAATGCTCTCTTCATGATGCTATTACTGTAGAGCTGGGTCCTGTTGATAAATTCACCTGGAATAGAGCTCTGCGTAGCTCTGACCAAACATTCAAGATGACATGATCATGTGTTTTTCATTAGAAGGATAAAACCCCTTCCACACATCTGACAATGTTCTTGTTTTCTCTTTTTCTCCACAAAACTCTCTCCTTCAGGTTTGGTAAATCTGCAGTTTGTACTGATAACAAACTGAATCTCACGGTGCCTCTCTATCCTTCTTTACTAATCATATATTGCCTTTCTGTTTGTTTCTTTTAATTAAATTGGTTACATAAAATATAACAAGTCAAACTATTGGTATAATGGGGTAGGTCAGAGCAGAAATCATTGGAAAGCAAGGGACTCCAATTCAGGCAGAGGGCCCCCAAATCCAGCACAGAGACTGTCCCCCTTCTTTCCAGGAAAGTCAGTGGGCAGGAAGAATGCTGAGGTGGCAGAGTAAAGCAGCCCAGTCTTCTTCAAAAGGAGGTGTTGCCTGAAAACAAAACGGCTGGAGGCATGAGGCTAGTATAAACACAATGCAGTTAACAGGAGGGGCAGAGAGCTTCTGGGATTGAAACCAGAGCTGGGGCTTAAAAACTCATAGCCTTGGGGCTACCAGCCTTTGACACAGGCTACTCAGCCCTTGCACGAGCTGTGGGTGCTAGATGTCCCACCCAGGGTGACTGGAGACTTCTGCCCATGCCTGGAAAAGGGGCAAAGACGCACATGACCATTGGCTAAGAAGCTGGACGCTTCCACTGGCTTCCAGAGCACATGGGATTCCAGAAGAGAGGACTTTTTAAAACAGAAGGCAGGGAGAAGCCCTCTCTGGCCTTTAGCACTGGGTGCAGCTATTGGCTGTCTCTTGGCTCTTGGAAGTTTGGCTTGGTATTTTTGGTCACAGGTGCACTTGGATGCTCTAGGTCTCTGGTCCTTGCTCCTGGCAAGAACAAGAATACTCATGGGACTGGCAGATGCCAAGCCCACCAGAGTCTTAGGCCCTGCAAGGTTGGAAGCCCACTCCTGGAGGGAGGGTCCCATGTTAGGACATGTGACTCTCTGGCTTCCAGCCTCTGGGACACTAGGATTCAGCACAGTACAGTGCTTGGGTCCTGGGCCCCTGCATGGGGACTGAGAGCAGTGTGCCCCAGACCCTGTGGACGATGGTGACTCTGAAACCCACAAGCACACGTTCCAGAGAGGATGGAGATCTGTTTGAGTGGCCGGCCTAAGTTCCAACAGGGCAGATAAGGAAACAGGAAGCTTCTAGATGTGGTTTTGGCTTGTAATTTGGGGGGAAGCAACAGAAGTTCTGGGTATTGTGGGGGAGAGGGCCTCAGAGCAGGAGTGCTCTCATCCTTCCCATAATTGGAACCCTGGTAATAAAAACCTGTTTCCTTCAACACAAATCTTTGGGTCATGTATCAAAGTGACAAGCAGCTAAACCCCATGCTGTGTGTTTAAATTGATATGCATAAAAATTATTTACCTCAAATAGTGCTTTTTTTTTAAAGATTTTATTTATTTATTTTTAGGGAGGGAAGGAGGGAGAGAGAGAGAGAGAGAGAGAGAGAGAGAGAGAGAAACATCAATGTGCAGTTGCTGGGGGTTATGGCCTGCAACCCAGGAATGTACCCTGGCTGGGAATCGAACCTGGGACACTTTGGTTCCCAGCCTGCGCTCCATCCACTGAGCTACGCCAGCCAGGTTCAAATAGTGCTTTTATGAAAATTGTTTCTTCTCTGGTTATCAACTTCAAAAATATGGTGCCAAAATGAGTCAAACAAACAAGCAAAAGTCTCTCTCCTCTTCAAAATGAGGCTCAATTCTGTTAGAGTAAGCTGCATGTTATGAAAGTACACGATCTAATGTTAACATCTACCTTACAAGACCAAGTACTTTCCAACCAGTCAAATGGGTGTTTCTACATCAATCACAGTTCCCTTCTAGAATGTGCTCAGAAGGGGCCCATCCTTTTTGGTTTTGGAGATACACCACAGATGCCTGTATCCCCAAATCATCATGGTGCTTTCCCAGGTTTTTGTGACTATTAGTGATGACTTCAGTGCAAAGACAAGGGCACTGCTGGTGTAGAGAAGGCAGACACCCTGCAGCCAGGAGTGCCTAGAGGCTACAAGGCTCTGTCAGGGCTGCTTGCCATGATTTGATTGGGGATGCACTGAGGACATCAAGGGCCTCATTTAGCCACTTTGAGAACCTCTTCCAATCTCATCGCTCTATAAGAGGGTTAAAACTGATTTCAGGAAGCTAAGGAGATAGCAGGACAAGCTAGACATTTCCAGGAAAAAAAGTCAGGTCAGGTTACTTTTGTATTAATTTTCTGTTGCTGTATAATAAATTGCCTCAAATTTAATGAAATAATTTATTATCTAACAGTCTCTGTGGATCAGGAGTCTGGCAATTGTTGCTGGATCCTTTACAGATGGACTTTTCAAGGTTTAAATCAAGATGTGGGCTGCCAATGTACTTATCTGGAGAATCAGTTAGGGAAAGATCTGCTCCTTCAGGTTGTTGGCAGAATTTGTTTCTTTGTTATTAGATTTTATCCTCACCAGAAGTCTTTAGAGAGAGGGGGAAGGAGAGAGAGGGAGAGAGATGAAGAGAAACACTGATGTGAGAGAGAAACATCAATCAGTTGCCCCTTATACACGTACCCTGCCCCACACCCCGCAACCTAGGCATGTGCCCTGACCAGGAATCAAACCCAAGACCTTTCAGTTTATGGGACAATGCTCCAACTAACTGAGCCACACCAACCAGGGCCAGAAGTTGTTTCTAACTAAGTTTTCTATTTTATGGTTCGATGCCAGCCAGGAACCACTGTGAGCAATTAGAAGCCAGTCTCAGTCCCTTGCCATGTGGCTGGCTCCTTTGGCTATTCACCACCTGGCTATTTGTTCCCTTAAAGCCAGGAGGAAAATGACTCTGACTTCTATCTAAGACCTATAAACTCTTAAAATTGCTCCTGATTAAGTTAGGCACAACCAAAATAATCTCCCTTGTGATTAACTCAAACTCAACTGACAAGGAACCCTAATTACAATGGTGACATCTCTTCGACCCATGCCATAAAATGTAGCTTAACTATGGAAGTGGTATTTTATTCATACACAAATGATGTTTTCATTTATATACCAACTGGAAGAAAATCCAAGGCATGTACATGGCAGGCTTAAAAACCTAGGGCCCATGTTAGAGCCCTGCCTGTCACATCTGTAAACAATTAGGCTACTACCATTTCAGGACTTGTGAAAAATAACAAAAATTATATGTCTACATCAGTTATCTACAGATATGACTCAGTGGTGGGCTGAATAGATAAGTTCCATAAGTTAAGAGGTTTGGGAAAACAGCTATCACTTCTTCTTATGGCTTCCTAACCAATGTGAGAAGAAACAGACAAGAACTAAGCAGGGATCAAAATATAGTAAAATTATTAGCAGTGAAGCTAGTTGGAGGACATAGTATGTTCTCCTATCCCCTTTTTTGATTATACTTTTGTACTTCCAACCTGTCACAGGGAGAAAAGTTGAAAGAGGGTCAACCTACTAAAGCAAGTCTCTGTTTGTCTCTTACCCACATGGAAGAAGCTCACAGAAAGGTAGTGGAGACAGGAAAGAGATGGGCCTGGCTCTGCCGTATTTGAATTTCAGTGCAGTAGCTCAATTCTCCAGTTAACAAGACCCATCAGTCATCATGGGCTAGGTTATGATGCAGTAATAAGCAATCCCCAAATCCCAGTGGCTAACACACCAACATGTATTTCTTGCTCATGTTCCAAGTCTAAAACTGGTAAGCAGGAGTTCTCTATCTATCGCAGTCACTCAGGGACCCAGGCTAATAGAGGCCTCCGCTCAACCTGTGCTTCTTCAATCACTGCAGCGTCAAGAGGAGAAAAGTGGTAAATCATGCACTGGCTTCTCACATTTGCAGTGCAAAGTAATTCATCACTTCTCCTCAATTTTTACTGACTAAAGCAAGTTACCTGGCCACAGAAGGAGGCAGGAAATGCAATCCTACCATGTATTTTAAAATGGGGAGAACCAAAAATATATGGTGGATGGCACTAACAGCAACCACACAGGGCTTAGTGAGTGTCACTCCTCTCCATGAAGGATGCAGGAATTAAGGAAGGCCCCAAAGGTATTTACTCCCATGCTGTTTCCTCCAAAACAGCAGAATATGCAATAACTAGTGAAAATGGGAGAAGACATATGTACCAGTTTCCTCTTAAAAGCAAGTATAGGCAACAGAAAACATCTGAGGAGCAGCCCAGTATTGCCAAGCCTCACCTTATGGAGATTTCTTCAATCAGTAACTAACGCACGCTGCTTTCCCAGGACAGCATTGAGGGCAGCTGACAGAGGTCCCAGCCCCACACAATGGGCTCCCACTTGGAAGAGAAAGACAGTGCCTGCCACATTTTGGAAGGCCACCTTTAAACTCGGGCTGCATGTCTGGAGTTACTGTGCCGAACAGGATCTGAGAGCTGGCTCCGAGCTGGGTGAGAAGTATACAGCCCGGTGCCAGAACACAAGCGCACATCAAAACCCTGGCGCGGGCGCTCTTCAGAAACGGACAGAAGACCAACTGTAACAAACTGCTCATTCTTCTCACGTCATAAATGGAAAGGCTTTAATCACTGGGAGGCAGCCCAGAAATTAAAGTTCATCTACTGGTTACAGGGTGTCAAAAGGCAAATGTGGAGTGTTTTAAATTTGTTTAGTTTTCCTCCGATGTAAAATGCAGGTTTCAAATGCTGGCTTTATCATCAAAACAGGCTCTTGGCCCTGCCAAAGCTAACATAAAGAGAGAACCCAGAACTCCACACAGGTTTCTCATTTATACCATAACTTCCTCCAAAGACAACTATTTTAAAATGTAGATTAACCCTTAATGTCTGAATTTTCCAAACTGAGACTTTGAAACAATGCTGTCCCATCTTCCAACACCGAAAAGCCGCGTGGCAAAGGAGTCGCGACCAGCTTTCCGCAGTTGAGGCCAGAGCACTCTGCCTGGCCTGCCGACTGCTCTCACAACAGGGAGCAATGCCACACTTGACCTCTGGGCAGTCCTCTGATTGAGAAGTAGCCATTGCAATCTCAGGCTGTGAATTATAATCATCTGATAAAAGAAGAAGGAATGTATGAGCTATTTTTCTTCTCCAAGGAAGTACTAAAGCATGTGTGTATCATTACCGCTTAAATGAAGCAATTCAACCAAACCAGTAACTCCTTAAGTGATCATCACACACTCATCAGACTGGATTTCAGGGGGTAAACATGAATACACACAAAGCAATTACTTCACATTCATTTCCAAAATGGAATAATATATTTCTTTTTGAATCTTTATTTTTTATTGTATTTCTTTTTTTATTTTATTTTTATCTGTAATTGAATTTAATGGGGTGACATTGCTTAATAAAATTATATAGGTCTCGGGGCACATTCTGTAATACATCACCTGCATATTGTATTGTGTATTCACCACCCCAAGTGAAGTCTCCTTCCGTCGCCATTTGTCCCCTCTTTAACCTCTTCTACCTCCCCCCACACACCCTCCCCCCCCAGTAATCACTATGCTGCTTTCTGTGTCTATGAGTTGTTTTGTTTTGTTTTCTTAATCTTCTTGATCTATCTTTTATATCTAAAAACTTATTTACAACAGAAAAAAGTGGTAATTTAAAGGGCTGCAAACAGGTGACTTCTGCATGTGTGTGTTTGTGTGTGTATATTCCTGCACAATGGCATTACACATTAAGTCTGAATGACATCCTGTAGGGCACACACTCTCAGTTTTCCGAAAACCTCACCAGTCTTCATCACCTTAAAGTCTGATTTACTTATTTTTATTATCTACTCTACTAATAGTAGACATTTGAGTTTGTTCTACTTTAAAAGACCTTAAAAACATGCCCTAAAACTATGTCTACTTATAAGATAGAGATGATATCCCAGGTGCAAAAATGCAAATGACAAATTGTTACATTCTGATTTGGGCCATGCCATAACATGAAATTTCATCCGTGAAATGGAATAATACTATTTTGAAATTTAGTACAACAGATATAAAGAATCTTAACCCAGTGTCTGGCACATAGTAGGTACTCAATCAATGTCAGCAATGATGATGGTGATGATGATGATGATGATGATGCTGCCGCTCAAGCTGCAAAGTTAGGTTTTTTGGGGGGGGGGGTTAAGATTTTTTATTTATTTATTTTTAGAGAGGGAAAGGAGGGAGAAAGAGAGAGAGAGGGAAACATCAATGTGCGGTTGCTGGGGGTCATGGCCTGCAACCCAGGCATGTACCCTGATTGGGAATCAAACCTGAGACACTTTGGTTCACAGCCCGCGCTCAATCCACTGAGCTCTGCCAGCCAGGGTGCAAAGTTAGTTTTGGTAAAAAAAGTGATTAAGACTTTATGCTTTAGTGTCAGTAGTCTTGGGTTCAAATCCCAGCTTCACCACTTACCAATTATGAAGGGATTTCATGGGATTGAGAAGAAACAAGAGCACAGAGTAGCAGCCATCTCTAAGGTTGAAGATCTAGACAAATGGAATTATCAGAAGTCCAGGATACATAAAGGATTTTTTTATAAAAAGAAGGGATGTTAAAATGGTGAAATTCTTTTGCATAATAAATATGATTTTAGGCAGCAGGACCATGGAAGCTGGAATGGAAGGACTTTAAATCTCAACCCTTTGTTGACACCTCTTCCTGAGCGTCTAACTGACGGGGCTGGTGAAGTAACCCGGAAGCAGCACAGGGTCTCATGAATTCTACGTGGGGCTCAGGCCTTGGAGATTTTGGCCTTAGGGAGCAGAAGTAGAACTGGATGTCCTAGCACAGGAACCCCAAAGCCTACACTCTCCTGAATTGTGTTTGCAGAATCAGGCCTCTAGAGAGAAATCATTTTCACCAGGCACAGAATATAACAAAAAGCTTTGAACTGTTAGATAAATAACCAGATAATTGCTGAAGGACGCCTTCTTTCCCTTAGCACTGAGTATTTGTAGGACAAACAAACAAAAAAAATTAAATAGAACATTTTAATATAATCACTAATGAAATGTAAATATTAAACAAGCTAAACATCTGCCATAAAAATCATCCTTATTTATTCCCTATGCTTGAGAACTTATTCCTGCCCTTTATTTCTCTTCCAAATATTCCTTTTACTATTTTTTAACTATCACTGGATTGAATTTAAGCTTTTAAAGAATAGATGCTGCTGTCACATACCTTTCTTTATGCACAGCCTCTAGTGAATTCAATTTTCTGACCCTATTTGGGTTTCCAATGCAGTGAGAAGTAACTTATTTTAAATAAAGGGAGGAAGTCAACTTACTCTTAAATTCAGAGGTTAATCTCCGTGTAGGCTATTTCTGGCATATTTAATTGGTGTGGGAAATTTTGCTAGGATAACTTTTGCAGGGGACTCATAGAATACTCTTCATAAAGACCTCTTGGATCTCATGAAATCTCCATACTTCTTGCCCAAAATAACATCTCTAAGCAAAGGGTTATGTTCATGTGCTGTGAGTACGGGGCTCTCAGGGGTTACTATAGAAATGCACACATTTCAGGAGAAGATTTTAGTTCTAGGATAGCACCACTTCTTACATCAAAATAAATAGGTTCCAAGTAACAATTTCATCTAACTCTTTATTTGACAAATACTTACTGAGCACTTGCCATGAGTACGATAAGTATTATAAGGATGTTAGATATTAATAACATTATATCTTTAGGTAGAAGAAATTAACATTGAAGGTTGACTAGGTGCTCTACACTTGGGCTAAGTAGGTATCTGCAAACAAAAAAAAAATACAGACAAGGCTGCATGTACCTTTCACACGGACTCTGGCTCGTGCATGGTAAGAGTTCAAAGGATTGGAAGGTATTTGTATCTGATCATAGAGGGCTTCACGGAGGAGACGCTGTTTCCACTTAGAAAATCTAAGATCTTAATTGATGCAATTTGAAGTTACACAAGGAGACAGAGATGGTATAAGCAGTCACTTAACTGTGAAAATCTAAGTACACTTAGGAAAGCAGGATAGACTAAGTTCCCCAGAAAAAAAATCTAGGAGGTTATTAGAGAGGTGAGGTTGAAAGCCTATAGTGAGGCCTTTAATGCAAGGGAAAGGCTTTTTATCAATTTGGTAAAGAGGTGGAGGCTATAAAAGTTTGATAACTGCATGTTTTAGAAAGATCAATCTGTCAGAGATGCATATGAGAGGATGGACTAAGAAAAGTTGGGGGATAGTGTGTCCTGTTTCATCACTAGTAACTGTAAATAATGTAAGTACAAAAGGTTACGGCTTTCAATAAGATAGTATTTGTTTTAAGCTTCAGTATCAGTAGTACAGAAGAAAAACTAAAAAAAATAAATTATCTAAAAAATGTTAGAAGGGCAGGGGGGGGTTAGTTTTAGGTATGTTGAGTTGGAGGGGGGCGGGGGTCAGTGTATGCCAGAGAAGGATGCCTTGCAAAGACAAATGCTGAACACAGGTAAAACGAGGCAAGCTCTCTCCCTTCATCTGCCACAAAGAACAGCATTACACATTTTCATAACTGCCACACACAGCAACACTGATTAGTTCTTCAGACACATTCTTTCCTCAGACTCAACTGTGAAACAGAAAACAAGTCCAACTTCGGTAACACTTGTGATAAAATTACGAATATTTGCTACCACCAGGAAAGTAGCAGTTAGTTTCATACTTTTTAGAAATGCTAAAAAATGAAATAAATAGAAAAACACAAGCTTTTCAGGTCTGTTGATTTACTATTGTTCAGAGGGGGAAAAGTTGTAATTATTTCATCTAAGTAAAAGAAAGGAAATAGTCCAGGGCTATACTAAATAAACCCAAAACAAACTGTCCAAACAAAAGGAAATACAATGTTGTAAGTTAAAAATGTTGTACCTTTCAGACAAAAAACTGTTTTAAAAGCTCCTTATCCTTGTAGTTTCAGAAAATGCCCAGATGTGCAGTGCAAAAGTGCCTTTTCATCCCAGGCTTCTCATCCTCCCCACACCCACATCACCTTCACTTTGCCTCCCACTCCCTCTTGTATGAGTAGCACAAAATGAAGAGTGTTACTCTTGAAAAGTCCAAAGTTATGCTGACCACTTTTAGGAGACCTGCGTTTTTCTTTTCCCTGGGATTGCATACAATATTTTCCCTTTGTTCCCACAGTTATGAAATTCTGTGATAGTATGCTTTGGTATGAGGCTGCATTCCACCTGCGAAATCACTGAAATCTGAAGAAAAATTTCTTGATTTATTCTAAGAAATAATTAATCTTTTACTTCTTTGTTTTTTTTCTATTTTCTATAGAATCCCTATTCTTCAGACACTGGACCTACTGGACTGGTCCTGTACAATTTTTCTCCCATTTATCCCTTTTATACTCTCTTCACCTCCATCCACCTCCTCCCACTCACAATTACTACAATGTTGTCTGTGTCCATGAGTGCTTTCCCTTTTTATCTTCTTTTTTCTGTTTTGATCAAACCCCTCACTCCCCCAACCCATACACCCCAGGAACTGACATTTTGGTTTTACTTCCTGGGAGGTAAAACCAGGAAGTTTCATCTCAGTTTCATCTTTCAACTCTATTAATATGTTTTTTTCTCTCATCAAATTTTTAATTTGTAGCTGCTCCTTTGTGTTCTCAGTATGTGCATTTTTGAAGTACCCCGTTCTTCTTTCATGGTTAATGCATTTCTTTTCTTTTTTTTACATTTTCTTATTCCTCCTCTGGTTCCTCTACCTTTTTCTAATTGTTTTGTTATGACTAGTACTTGACATCAAAGTCTAACATGCTAATCCCCAGTTATCTGCCCATATTTTTAGGAAATTATATCATTTCTGTTGCTCACATCTTAATTCCACTTTGACATGAGAAGTATAATGAATGTTTCTGATATTTAAAATTCATTTTAAATATGAAGAGGAAAAGAAAAATATAGTGCATTTAGCTTTACATTGATCAATTTTTTGAGAGTTAAGTTGAAAAAAATCAGAGAATTCAATAAATATAAGCATTTTTAATAATTAAAAATTGTGTTTTGCTGCAATATTTAGGGAAACTTTCTACTCTAAAGGAGAAAGGCCCTAAATTTTCTAGCCATCAAATAGTTTGTCAGGTAAAGATTTATGGAGTGTTTGTTTTCAGACCAAATGAGATTTCTACTTCTCTCCAAATTTTTCTGTAAACAGATTAAAGTTAAAAAGATAAAAACCCATCTATGATTGAATAATTTTTATTAAAGAGTCTATTAACAACTAACTTTTTAGATTCATTAGGATATAAGTAGGTAGGCAAGATAGATAGATCCAGAGTTTTATTCCTAAAGGCAATTTATCACAGGTATTCATCACAGGTGTCTAGCATATTAGCCAACTAAGAGAGGAAAATAAGAGCAGAACTAAAGATTAGTCATATTAGAACTATAGTTAATTATTTTATGAATACCTTCACATAAAGAGTGAGTTCTCAAATATAACAAAGTTTAAACTGCTAAAAATAATTGTTTTATTTTAATAAAGTGATTTAAGTTTATGCAAGTAAACTTTTGGAATTCTATCCATAAAACATTTGGTTGGAAACACCCATCTTAAAAATTATTAGAGAGTAAGAGAATTAACAATTGTTCTCACATATGCAAAGTACAGTAACAACAGAAATCAAAATTGAACTGAGTTATCAAATATCAAATAAATCACAAAGCAATACAGAAGCAGTAAATCATTCTGAGGAAACAAAGTTAACATGGCATGTATTATTCACTAACACAAAGTTATTCTTATAGCTTGTTCCTTATCCGATTTCTTTAAGTCATAAGCATAGCAGATATGAAAAGACTGACAAGTACACTTTAGTAAATCCCAAAGAGTTTGCAGGTATTGGCTAGAGTTTTTAAACTTTGAAGTAATGTTTATAACAGGAATTAAATAATATATTTTGGATTCGTTCAGTTGAACTTAAATTTATTTCCAAAATGTTCAACAAAAGTGATGAAAATGAAAATATGTTAAAGCCATTTACTACCTCCAATTTGGAGAAGTACAAAAAGCTTTACTAAACACATTTACATTAAACACTATAACAAAAAACGTGGTTCTGAAATAAGCAATTTTTTTTAATTTTTTAAGATTTTATTTATTTTTATAAGCAAAGGCAAAGGGAGAGAGAAAAAGAGAGAAAGAAACATCAATGTGTGGTTGCCTCTGACACGAGGTTGTGTGGGGGCCAGCCCACAACCCAGGCATGTGCCCTGACTGGGAGTCACACCAGCAACCCTTTGGTTCACAGGCTTGCACTCAGTCCACTGAGCCACACCAGCCAGAATCGAGACAGATAATTCTCAATATTCTCTATACATGTATCAGATATATAAGTACTATATTTTTAAATGTATACCCTGCCAGTTCTCTCCTCTTTAGCTTTCCCAGCCAACTCTAATTCAAAACTTGGTGACTTAGAATAAAGGCATTGCTAAGAGGACAAAAGATCCCAGAAAAGTCTGGGCCAGTTACAAGGAGGTTTTCTCAAGGCTGGCAAGAGCTGCCTCAAGCTCACAGAGTCATCAAGCTGTGTCTTCAATGCCATAGTCAAGGCTGTTTTGCTTCAAAGATAATTCGGAATGACATGAAAAGATGGCCATGCTGGACAGCAGATAGAACCAAACCTAAGGCACTCCCCTGAGAAGAACTATGTTTCCAACAAAATATATTTACTTCATTTGATTGAAGGCTAGGCAGCTCCATGGAAACAGGTTAGAAAGTGAGAGAATTGAATTCTGTTCATATCTTAGTCACAAATTCTTGGACTAAAACATTAAACTTGTCTGTGTGCCAGTTTTCTCATTGTAATGGGTTATGTTACATGGTGAAATCACATTGGAAAGTTGAATGAATTATAGAAGAAACCCATATTAAACAAGAAAAAAATTTCAATAGCACACTTCATTGTCCAAAATGTCATTACCAGACAGAGTAACACTAAAAGAGACATAGCAATGAAAAAAAGTTAAGTGAGGGGATGAGAATAAAGAGGAGAGGCGGGGGACATATTTCACAGCCAATTTACCTCATTTATAGAGTGTGGAAGGGTGGAGATTATTTCTCAGTCCAGCCATTTCTATTGTTAGCCATCTGACTATTAGGCAGAATGTTGTGGTTTCATTCCCAAGACTATTAAGGTGAAGCTATCAATTAATCAACTGTCTCTGATTTAGGTATCTATGTAAATATAATTTATTTATTAAAAGATTTCTTTCTCAAACTATATGGAATGCTGTCCCTGAAGGAGAAACTTGCAGTTGGAATATTTCAAACTAAATTATGAAGTAAAAAATATTTTTACTATGGTTTTTTGCCTTTGCCGACCCTGTTAGTCTTCAACTTTGCAGAAAATTCAAAGTCATGAATTTGTATCATTTAAATTGAGGGTGTCCAGTGTATTTTAATTGATCAGGAAGGAGACTAGAAGCTATTAAAATGTAACTTTGAAAGAGATAAAAATAGATTCACCCAAAGATATACAATAATTTTTCCCACAGAGTATTCATAATGCAATATAAACAAAAATGTATTTTTATTGTGATAACTGCATAAAAGTACAAAGTTTTCACACTAGAATTATTACAATTCTAGTGTGATAATTCTCGTGTGAGAATTATCACAATTCTAGTCATGAGAGGGATTCTAAGCTATGCCTTCTGTAAATAGCACAATATTTTTTTTGCTTATTTGTTTTGCAGTGATACTGGCTATGTGCCTGCCACTTTTATAAGTAATATTTGAATAATTTAGTTTCATTATATGATTTTTTACAGGAACAACAATAATATTCATTTAAAACAGCATTTAATACTACATGAAGTCTCTAGTTCTTTCCCCTTTTCCTTGACCACCAATGAAGACATCGTTGTCAAATTTGAGGCATTAATAAATGTAGTAGATGCTTGTTTTCTCTTTCTCTAAGGTTAACTAACGTTTTTCCAACGCAGCATTTGTTAGGTTCTTCAGTTCCAAGATTAATTTTTTGCGTTGCACTAATGTAATGTTGCATATTCATTTGCAAAACAAAGACACATGGGCAAAAACTCCTGCAATATTGTCTGTCTGGGGACAGCTCTGAGAATCACAATATGCTCAGCTCTCCATTTTTTGAAACAACTTAGGGATGCAATCGTTAGTTGAATTTCAAGATGGATTCTAATTTTTACATAAATTCTGGCAAAAAAATTCTTGGTACCTTAAGAAACTAAAATAAAAAGAACAAGGCATGAATTCTTGAAATCCCCCCTCTGTCTAAATGAAAATGAGCATAGAAAAACATACTGTGATAATCCAAAACATTCAGTATGAAAATCATGTAAGATTTGAAAATCTCTGTGCAAGCTGCATTTGATTACAAACTTCTCTTGGGACTATGCCTAGGTATTCTTGGGCTTGTGACCAGACTACATTGCTTAACCTACCAACCACCACTGAACATGCTTTAATGTCACTTAACTCCACGAGACCTACACTGTGGAAAAGTCCACATTTGACACACTTTCCAAACACCCTGATTTTCTTACAAATATTCGTATTAAACTTTGGAGCGATGTTAAAAATGTTCTGTTACATTGCTGCTCTTTTTAGTTTTCTGAAAGCAATTCCCTTTCCTCCATCAGCACTCCATTGATATTAAATCTCTCTGTGCTCTGGGTCCAACTACGGATATCTGATGGCAATGCCAGCTCTATTCATGCTGCAGAAGGAAACACCCTCACTCGCAAGTCAGTAAGAACAGTAAAGGATTGGCCTAGATTGAGGAGGGGGCTGCAGATGGGAAGATACAGGCAAAGGGAAGAAGCAGGGTCATAAAGAACAGTTATTTGAATTCTGCTATATTGAATTCTGTAACCATGTATCTTAATCAGCAATACTGCATATTCAAAAAATATCTAGGTTAAGATATTTTTCCTCAGTCATAGATAGGATAATTTGGGGCAGGCAACTTAGAAGGGCACCTGGTAGTAAAAGAAAGTTGTAAAGAGGCCCCTATATTCCTGTGGCAGGGGATAACAAAAGAGGGATTTTAGATTAATATTTCTATTTAAAAAACCACTTGTATAAAGAACCCATGGACAAAGATGAGGGGGGAGGATTGAATGTGGAAGGTGGGGAGTGGGTAGGGCAGGGGAGAGTGATGGGGGAAATAGAAACAACTGTAACTGAGCAATAAAAAAATTAAAATAAAAATATAAACCCTAAAAATGAAATATAAAACCACTTACATATAATTTACCATCTCTGTTTCAAACTTTAGCTCCTCTTTAATTCTTAGAGGGCAATGAAAAACTCTTCACTTTAGCATTCAAGATCCTCCCCAGCTTGATTCCAAACTGCTTTTCCAGTTTTACCTCTACTCTTCAGGACATCTGGACAGGTCTACCAATTTCCTCTAAACATCCTTTTTGTCTCTTCATCTTTCCTTTATATGTCCTCCCCTGTCTTCTTTACTTATTCAAACCTCACCAATCTTTCAGGATTCAGTTCAAGTTTTTCTTTGATGCCTTTTCTACCTACCTAAACTACATCTACGAAGTATAACAAGCCTCTCTTTGGTAACCTCACCTTATTCTGACATCCCAGAAAACCTGGATACTGTGGTTTATTCATTCAAAAAATTGTTTATTCATGTCCTTCTGGTATAAAAGTACATACTTGCACAACATCAAAAATACAGACACCCCAAGATTATGAGCTAGAATAATAGACAAATTCATATACCAATATAAATCAGAATATAAATGGCACAGGTAAAATGTAAACAGGGTACTATAAAACATCAGAGAAGAAAACTACATTTAGATGGAAGCAATGGATATTTTAGCAAAAATATCTAAAGTATTTTTTTAGCTCACTGTGCCGTGAGGAACTTTTAATATAGGGCACCATGTACATTTTATTTTCACATTGCTTACACTCCGCCTCTGCTTGTAAATTCTATTTGGACTTGAAGACTTTCTCAGTTAGTTTACCTCTGGCTGCAAGTAACAGGAAATCCTGACTCAACCAGCTTAAACAATAAGAACATTTATTTAACAAATTCAGGAAACACAGGCACAGTATAGAGTCAAGGTTATGAGAGAGCACTAAAATCAGATACAAAGCAAGAATTTTGCCTCTCAATATATCTTTCAACATCATACTGGAAGTTCAAGTGAATTCAAGAATATAGAAAGGGAAATAAAGTGTATACGTATTGGGAAGAAAAACATAAAACTGTTTTTGTTGATTGATGACATGATCATCTATGTAGAAAATCTGAAAGAATCAACAAAAACTCCAGGAAGTTATTAAGAATTATATCAATACCTTTAGGTAAAAATACAAATATAAAAAAATCTATCATTTTCTTATATATCAGCAATGAAAAGTGGAATTTGAAATTGAAAACACAATACCATTTTCCTCTGCACCCCCCAAAATAAAACATTAGGTATAAATTTAAGAAAATATGGATAAGATTTACACGAGGAAAACCACAAAACTTTGATGAACGTATTAAAGAACAATAAATAAACAAATCAAGACATATTCCATATTCATGGATAGGAAGATTCAGTATTCTCAAGATGTTACTTCTTTTTAGTTTGATCCATAGATTCAGTGTAACCCCTGTCAAATCCCAGTAAGTTATCTTGTGGATATCTTAAGATATCTTTAGTATCAACAAAATGATACTAAAATTTACATAGAAAGGCAAAAAACCCATAAAAGCAACACATTACTGAAGAAGAAGAACAAAGTTGGAGAACAGACACTGTCTGACTTCAAGGTTTACTTTAAGACTACAGTTATCAAGACAATATGATATTGGTGAGAGAATAGACAGATAGATCAATGGAACAGAAAAGAAAGCCCAGAAATAGACCCATATAAATATAGTCAATCGAATTTTGAAAGAGGAGTTAAATAATGCAATGAAAAGAAAAATAGCCTTTCAACAGATAATGCTGAAAAAATTGGACATCTACATGCCAAAAAAATGAATATAAACGCAGATTTTGCACCCTTCACAAAAATTAACTCAAAATTGACCACAGACCTAAGTGTAAAACACAAAATTCTCAAACTTCTAGAAGATAACATAGAGAATATCCAGATAATCTTGGGTTTGGTGATAGCTTTTTAGCTGTAACTTCAAAGGCACAATCCATGAAATAAAAAGTTGATAATCTGGACTTTATTAAAAGTTAAAACTACTGCTCTAGAAAGACAGTGTCAAGAGAATGATAGGATAAGCCACAGAAGGGGAGAAAATATTTGCAAATGACACGCCTGGTAAAGAACTGTTATCCAAAATACACAAATAACTTCCAAAACTAAACAATAAGAAAATAAGCAATCTGATTAAAAAATAACCCAAAGACTTTAACATTCACCTCACCCACTAAAGAAGATAGCAAATGACAAATAAGCATGCATATGAGAAGATGTTCACATTGTATGTCATCAGGAAAATGGAAACTAAAACTAAAAGCTGGTGAGGATGTGCTACATCAGAAACTCTCATTCATTGTCAATGGCAATGCAAATGGTACAGGCCCTTTGCAAGACAAAACTAAATATACTCAACATATGATCTAATGATCATGCTCCTTGATATTTGCCCAAAGGAATTGAAAACTGATGCCCACACAAGAGCCTGCAAATGAATGTTAATAGCATATTTACTTATAATTACTGAAACTTAGAAGCAACCAAGATGTCCTTCCTGAAGTGAATGAATACAGAGTGGTGCATTCAGATAACGGAAGATCTTTGGCACTTAAAAGAAGTGAGCTCTCATAAATGACATGAAAAGACATGAAGGAATCTTTAATGCATATTACTTCCTGAATATTTCCAATCATATGACCTTCTGGAAAAGTAACCTTATAGAGAATAAAATGGTCAGTGGTTGCTAGAGGTTAAGGAGGTAGGAGGGATGAATAGGCAGAACACAGAGTATTATTAGGAGAGTGAAAATACTCTGTATGATACTATAAGAGATGAATACATGTCATTATACTTTTGTCCAAACCTGTACAATGTGCAAAACAAAGAGTGAACTTGAATATTAATATAGATATTGGATGCTTATGATGTGTCAATGTAGGTTTAACAATTATAAAAGTGCCACTCAGGTGGGAAATGTTGATGTTGGAGGAGACTATGCATGTTGGGGGCTGGGGTGTATGAAAAATCTCTGTGCCTTCTGCTCAGTATGCTTGTGAATCTAAAACTGGTCTAAAAATAAGGTCACATTTGTTAAAAAGTCATTCACAGATTTTTTATATTAGTATCCAATTTTTGCAAGAATGCTATGATATGGATTATTTTGTACGTTCTTTTACATGTTATTCAAACCCTTCAAGGGATTTCCACTGCATTTAAAATAAACTCAAACTCATTAATGTGGCCTAAAATGAAATGTTGACCATTTCTAACATCTTTTATATCATTTCATAACACAATAGCTTTTAGCACAACCCACCAGCCACACTAGCTTCTTTCTTTTCCCAGTCTGTACTAATTCATACCCTATGTTGGTTCTTTACTCTTGACTTTCTCTTGATTTGGAAATCTCTAGCCTAGGCATCACATAGTCAGCTTCTAGAAAGTATTCAGTGTTCATATCACCTTAGTCTTTACATATCGCATCACCTGGAATCTCCACACACTATCACTTTTAACAATTTTTTGCTAATTCTTCTGTATATTTTTCTTATCTTTGTTTATTCCATTCCCCCAGAACATAAATTCCATAAAAGCAGGAATCTGGCTTACTTTATTTACTGGCAAATAAATCGCACCTAAAGCGGTAGATAGCAGAGTAGACACTCAACAAGTTTGTATTGCATACATGAATACGTACTCTATTGTTTTCTCTAAAACTCTGTTTAGATGAGGATGGCAAATGTCAAGTTGAAATTATTGTGTAGGGAGACAGAAGATATGAATTTTCTTCCAAGATTTTTTATAATCAATATTGTATTTCCAAAATCTTTTCTCATGATCTCTGTCAAAAAGAACAGGAAACATTTTAAAGTGAGCATATCTTTAAAAATAATTCTGGAACACTGATTTGGTTTGAGTAGTATTTTTGCCCTTCACATTTGGGAAAGATCTCATCTACAAAAGAAAAAAGAAAAAAATCCTTATGAACTTTACGTGTGCTGCTTTTTCCATTTCCATGCATTTCCACCCTCCCATAGAGCATTAAATTTGAGAAAGTCATGGAAAAAACTACAGGAGGTACAGGTAACTAGTTAAAGCATGTGACCTGCATAATTTTCACTATTTTATATTCTACTCTGCACAATTCTTCAGACCATGAATAATTGTAAGTGTTCATAAATACTGTCTAAATGAACCAATGTCTTAGTCTGAGTTCCCCGGATCAGAGGCTGAAACAAAACTTCATATATTATATTGTACTAGAGAATGCAAGCCCACAGAAGCATGAGTGTGAGAGAGTAAAATTAAACAGGAAAGAATAGAAGAGCTAATAATTGGATTTTATTGAGATAGTATTCAAGTTCAATTGGTTATTGAATCTTGGAAGGTCCTAAGCATTTGCTCTTGAAATAAAAAGTCTGTCTAGGTCAGGGAAAGGTGGAGAATTCATCTTCTAGTTCCATTCTCCTTTGGTCAAAGATTTGTTTCGCAGAGTAGAAATTTCCAGGCCCTAGTTCTCTGTTCCTCCTCTCCACTCATCTGTACTTCTCAATTGTACTTATGTAAATACCAATTGGTTCTTTTGGAATGTTATG
Source organism: Phyllostomus discolor (assembly GCF_004126475.2). Classification (NCBI taxonomy): domain Eukaryota; kingdom Metazoa; phylum Chordata; class Mammalia; order Chiroptera; family Phyllostomidae; genus Phyllostomus; species Phyllostomus discolor. The sequence goes on from NC_040905.2 coordinate 57,081,007, forward strand.
CCTCAGTATCAAGAAGAAAGTCCCAGGGGAGGAGAAGAAATCCTCAATGTGATCTCAAGTGATGCTTCCAATTTATTTGGGTCCAAGCAGAACTGGTCCCTTTGGCCGTGACTGAGACATGATAAGTGGCCCAAAAAATAGACACAGAAAAGAACTATAGATCTCAAGTCTGGTACAACTGCTTTTCCAGTCTTTAATCCTGACTAACAACAATCTTACTGTAAATTGAGGAAAAGCCCTATCTGTGAAAGTGAGATTTAAAACAATAGAATAGGGAATATCTGCCTTTAGGGGAAAAGGATCTCCATTTATTGACTGCCAGCCCTTGACAAGTAGGAGCTGAGCAATCATTTAAATACTTCCTATGTTTACTTTAGGGCAGGAGACAGCACACCCCTGCTCTAGAGACCTGGTTCTGCCTCGGAGTGCTGAGCACAGCTTCAAATCTTCTAAGAATCAAGAAAGCTTCGGACTTTAGAGTGCAGAGAAAACAATGAAAAATTAGGGAACAGTAAACAGAACGAAAGTGGGCAGAAGGAAGAGTATTTCAGGCATTTGTGATGCTGATATTCAAGCTTTGACCTTTAAAAGAGGACCTATACAAGAGAGGACAATGATAATCATTTAGGAGACCAGGACAATTCAAATCAGCTATTGGATTCCAACAAGGCAACACAAGTAAACCTTAATTAAAATAATTTTGAAAGCATGATTAAATTAAAATCAAATACCATACAAAAATCACGAATAAAATATAAACCATTATATTAAAGGCCTGAATGCCATGCATAACCAACTCAAGATGGCACAATACTGGATCACTATCTTGATGCTTTGGAATACAACTGTAGCACTGAAAGAAACTTTGTTGATCATGGAACCCCAATTCCAGAAATACCCAAGATGGAACTGTAAACTTGACAAAGTGAGTGACTTGTCCAAAGTTAAATAGGATGCTAATGGCCACCAAAAAAAGACGCAGGCACAAACTTCCAGTCTCAATGTTAATACCTTTTCCATAGCCTCAGGTAATTTAACTTTCCTAGGGAAAACACCAAGTAAACATGCCCCTCTAGCTTAAGAAAAAACTAAACTAATGAACAGGGTGAAAATAGGACTTTCAATTATTTTTATGTCATTTATATATAGTATTAATGATGTTTTAGGCAAAAGTACTCTTGCAAAGAAATGCATATTGGTTTTTGATATATGAGCACAAATATTTCTAATACTAACAAAGATTCATTGACTTGATATAAAATTACTAACTAAAATCAAACCCAGGAAGAACTGTCGGCTACTCAGTGCTTTGTTTCATCCTATTCAAAGGCTCCCATAAATGCTAAATCTATATCTATTCATAGAACAATGAACTGCCAGCTTCTGCTCTAATGTACCACATTATCTACATTGACCAGATCGTTACACAATCTTGGCAAGGATTCCTTCTGTTAGGAAACTAATTCATTGCAATCAGACACATATTTATCCTTTATTTATGTCGATTGGACAAAAGATTATTAAACAGAATGGATGTTAAGATTACATTAAAAGGTCTGACAGAAGGCAGAACTTCAGACTGAACACTTTGTCAGCCCTTTACCTCAACCCATCACAGCCTGCGAGTTCAGCAATCCTGTTGTTTATTGGGCAGGAGCTGAGGGTTAAAGACTTACAGAAAAATCCTGACCTCCTTTTAAACAGGATAACAAACAACCTTATTTTGTTTGTTTCAACACATTGATAGTGTTTCTGCTGTTCTAAAAGCTGCCTGTGCCTCGAGGGTCCTGGAGGTAACCTCCTGCTGTCGAGGCAACTGGCCTGATTTGCATCGACTCCCAGTGACCTCCCTGCAGGCAAAGCCCTGAGGACACCCTCCTGGAAGTACAGCTAGAATTTCAAACACAGGTCCTATTCGTAAGATAGTTTTAAATTGGCAGAGTTAGGGGAAAGTAAAGCAAAAATTATTACTAACATGATTCATTTTCTCCCAAAGCACTTCAAGGGTCTCTCAAAGCACCTCAAGGGTAGAAATTTTTCGCAACACTCCCACTGCATTTGTATTATTTAGATTTATTTAACTTGGAATAAAGTCATTTCTTTCCAACCCACATTTCCGAGGCATTCTCATTATCCTCAGAGCAGTCACATGACAGATGGTAATGGCTGCTTCTGTGCTGAAGAATGTCAGTTATCACACTGCAGGGAGATTGTACATTGTGGTCAAAACCTGACTAAAGAATGGTATCAGTCTTTTAAACATGGCAGAAGGTCTTGATCCTCAGCCTACTATTTCATCTAAAAATCCACTACTCACAATTAAGAATAATGTAGAAGGATGTGACTGTGTCTGAGATATTGGGGAAAATCAGACAATTTTCTTCTGATATTTGTGTGATTTATGAAAGAGCAGTGTGTATGGGGAGAAGTATTATTTTGTAGTTGTGTTACTGAACCAAAGTGTGGTTCAGCTGCCTGTCACCACCAATGGGAAGCTGAAATTCTAGAGACAGAGACTGATGAGAAAAGAAAGAGGTTTTTATTTAAATGCTGTATGATCTGGGAGAATGGCAGGTTCTTGTCTCAAAGCCCATCCCCTCTGGGAAACCCAGAGGAAAATCTAGCCATCCTCAGCCAAACCAAAACCAAAGGCAGTGTCCAGAATTCCTTCTCCCACGTAAAGTACCTTTGGGAACCACAGGCAATTGCTGAGTGGCCATCCAGGCAGCTTAGCTTTTCTTCCAGCCACTGCAGCTTCTGGCTCCCTCCTGGAGCTCAAGTGTGGGCTGGCACTGCCATTGGTCATGTGGCTTCCAGGACCAAAAAGTCCCACAAATGCACCATGTAGTACATTTGCAAGGTGGATAAGCAAACATCCCTTCTTTTCCCTGGGTTTGTATTAATTTCTCATGTGGAAATGGATGAGGTGCTTTCTCAGCCCAGACTTCCATGCACTCTAGGATGGTCTGTTCCCAAACTAATCCTTTCTTTTCCCCAGGCTAGACTGACAGTTTTCTCCAGTTCTGCACCTCCCCCTGCCACCATTTTGACCTCTATGGTGCATGTGCCTGCCTTCTCTTGGTCCCATCTCCAGTCCAATACCAGAAGCAAGTAGGAGGGCTTTTCCACCACCAAATTATCTTACCAGCCTTGCGTGTGCTTACTGCAATACTTCCTCCTGCTCTATCTTGTCCAAGGTTGGGGGATCTATTGTTAGGAGCAAGATGCTCTGCATGAGGTAGAGCATTCACAAGGCACCAGTTTAGTTACCTAGACAACACAGTCTTACCCACTGCCTCCAGCAGTTTGCAGTCTCCTCCTGCAGTCCACTCTGTTCCCCATGGTATCAGTTGTGGTTGATATTGTGTTTATATGTTTGATTGGGCAGTTGTCTGGGTTTTTTCTCCCTGAATTATATGCAAAATTATGCCTGTCCATAATACAAAATATTTTAGATGAGGGCTATTTTAACAAAACACATACAGGAACTTCTCTTTTTTCCTATCAAATATCAAATCTCTAATAAGAACCCCAACAAATACCTCTGGGATTGAACAGGACAAGACTTGTAGCTCTTATTTTATAGATAGTCGAGACATACGAACTGTAATCACTAAATGAATGATTGCTGGAATCCTCTGAGACAAATCTAAACTATGAGATTCACTTGACATAAATAGAAACAAAGAAATACTTCCAATGGCTTTGGGTAAATATAAGATATCAACTTAGTTATCCCTTAGTCTAAATATAAATTCAATCATTCACTTGCCTACTTTAAAAACTCAGTTAATTCTGCAAGTATATTCTGCTTAAATCAGAATATTCCTGATTTAAGTTGAATAATTTAGTCTGATGAAAATTTCTTGAGCATCTAGTGAGCAGTAATGATACAAAGATAAAATCAAAATGGGTATGTAACTCACTTTAACATAAATCAAGTGCCATTTAAAGGTACAAGCAAAATGTTTTAGGATCAAATGATTTAATGGTCACAAAAGCTTCATATAGAAAACAAGATTTTAGCTGCATCTTAAAAAGTAAATGTAGCTTCAAACTGTGTATGGGAGTTTTCAACTTTTTTACAAATGTTATTGCTGAGATATGGGTATGAAATGGTTCAAAACTGGTATTCCTTCCATTACTAATAATTAAGTATATTCACTTACGTTTATTGCTCATTCAGAATGTCCCTTATGTGAATTGTCTGTGCACTTTCTTTGCCAGTTTTTATTCTGTTTGGTTGCTGGATTTGGTTTTTAATTTTTAAAAGCTGTTCATTATACATTCAATATACTGCTTTTTTGCTGATTATATATGTTGCAAATATCTTCTCCCAGTGTTTTGCTTATCTTTACCACTAATTCCTGGTGTCTTTTTATATAGTTTTAATTTCTAATGTAGCAGTCCCCAACCTTTTTTGCACCAGAGGCTATTTTGTGGAAGACAATGTCTTCACACACCAGGGTATGGGGTGGGGGTGGATGATTTTGGGATGATTCCAGCACATTACATTTATTGTGCACTTTATTTTTATGAATATTACACTGTAATATATAATAAAATCATTATACAACTCACCATAATGCAGAATCACAGGGAGTCCTGCAACTAGATGGTCCCATATGGGGGTGATGGGAGACACAGTGATACCCAAAGTATGTTGCTTATGTCCAATATATATAATCTTGTTTTAGTTGCTGTTGCTGCAGAAAACCTTGCTTCATGAAGATGGGATGTTGGAAATGGAAGCAGGTTTTTATTTTGCCTTGGCTTTAATCCAGAATATACAGAAATTGGAAGTTGTCTCAAACATACTTTTAATGCCACCATCACTTGTGATCTCAAGTAGTTGATACTCTTCTAGCATGGACAGGGTCGATTCACCTGGCTTATTCACAGATGGGTCACAGATGCATTTCTTTCCAGTTTGGGGGTCTTTTGTGTTTGGGAAGTAATGCTCAAACTCTTTGAAGCTGAGATAAGTGATGCAGCAGCTGGGAGAAAGAAGGCCTTGGCTCAGTCTTCCAAAATCTCTGCTAATGTTTGAAACATGTCAAAAATCCCATTGTTCACTCATCACCCCCACAATTCCTGTTTGGCTTTGAATGCAGCCACCTAATCTGCCAACTTGAACACAATTGTCATTCTCCCCTGAGGTAACAGATTGAGTTCGTTGAGCAGGTTGAATATGTCACACAAGTGAGCAAGTTTTGCAACCAATTCTGTGTCACTGAAATGTGCTGCCAGTGGTGACTGGTTTTCTGAAAGAACTCTCTGGAATGGCTCTCATAACTCAGGAACTCTGGTTAGTGATCCGTCTGTAGAAAGCCATCTCACTTCTGTGTATAAGAGAAGACGTGTGTGTCCTACATCCAACTTCTCACAGAGTTGCATGAACAGATGTGAGATAAGGGCATGTACTTTAATGTGGTTGATAATTTTAATCACATCCTGAAAAACATTGTTAATTTCAGGTGACATTTTTTGCCTAGCCATTATTTCCCTATGGATGACACAGTGCATAGACTCAAATTCAGAAGCAACCTCTTTGACCTGAGTAGTGACACCAGAAAGTTGTCCCATCATGGTAGCTGCTCCATCCATGCATATACTAACACAAAATGATCAATTCAGTTTTTCTGATAGGCAATCATTCAAAGACTTGAATAGTTCTGCAGCTGTGGTGTTGGTTGGCAACAAAAGTACACATAACATATTATCATGCAAACCAGTGAAATACATATCGCACAAAAACAAGTATTGTTGCCTTGTTGTCAACAATGGTAGACTCGTCAACCTGGACTGCATATCATCGTGACTCATTAATCCTAACAATTGTGACTCAATATCTTCTGCTATTTCAATTCATCTAGTTATGGTGCTAGCCAAAGGGGGAACACATGCCACCTTTTGAACTGCAGCCTCTCCTAAAAGTTCACGACAAACCTCCTTAGCAGCAGACAGGATCAACTCTTCACCTACAGAAAGGGCTTCCTAGCTTTAGCAATGTGGTTATGCAATAAGAATGATGCTCTCAGTGGAGACACATTTGATGAAGTGCTGGCCTTCAATAATTACTTATGTTCTTCATGTTCACGTTATTTTCTTTTGAAAAACTCCAAAGGCTTGTGTTTTGATGCCGGGTGGTTGGTTTCCATGTGACAAAGCAGTTTTGAAGGTTTCATGGCTTCATTGGATAGCTGGTCACCACATACTATACAAAGTAGGCTTGGAGAATATGAATCATCCATTGCAGCGAACCTGTAATTTATGAAAGACTCTTGGTATCTTCTTTTAAATGCAACTTTCTTTTTGTTGACTATCTTACAGTCTTCTGCTGTCTCATCACTGGGCCTTTCCACCTTTTCAAAGAAGCTCTCCAGTATGTTTGCCTTTTACTCATTCTGGCCAGTGTTAGCTGTGGGCTTACCAAAACTGACTGAGACAAGTGTGCAATGGGGGAAAGAGGCATGGACAGAAGTGGTAAATAAAATAATGGGCAAGCCACACATGGACTAAAATAAGTGTCAGATTCTGACTTAAAGCCTGCCACCAAATGCAGCTTAATTGTCACCTGCCACTCACTAATAGGGTTTTGCTATGAGTCTGCAAAGAATTGATTTATTATGGTCTCTGTGCAGTCAAACCTCTCTGCTAATAATAATCTGTATTTGCAACCACTCCCCAGCACTAGCATCACCACCTCTGCTCCACCTCAGATCATCAGGTGTTAGATTCTCATAAGAAGTGAGCAACCTAGACCCCTGACATGCACAATTCACAGTAGGGTTCGAGCTCCTATGAAAATGTAATGCTGCCACTGATCTGACAGGAGGTGGAGCACAGGCGGTAGTGTGAGCAACAGGGAGCAGCTGTAAATACAGATGAAACTTTGTTCACATGCTCACCTGCTGCTGTGTAGCCCATTTCCTAACAGTCCATGGACTAGTACTGGTCCATAACCTAGGAATTAGGGAAGCCTGGTCTAATGAAGTCAAATTTCTTTCTCTCTTCATATTTTGTATGTTTGTGTATTTTAAAACAAATCCTGCTTTATATGAAGTCATACAGAAATTATCCTAAATTTTTAAAAAAGGTAAATGTGGGTTTACTAGGTGGAGGTGGTAAACATGGAAGATTATTTTAAGTAGTGGTAAGAAACATGGAGGTTTGAAAATGTATGGCATATTTGAAAATATTTAGAAAAGGCGAGTAATACCTAACATGATGTAAGAGATATGATGCAAATGAGAAGCCAGAACATTAGTCTAGCAATTGTGAGGAGTTTTAATTTCATTCTATAAGCAGGAAGAAGCTATAAAAGATTTTTGCTGTGTATCCACAGATTATTTTTTATGTAAGTAAAGGTGTTACATAATCTAACTCATATTGATACTGAAAGAATAATCATGGTTGTCTTGAAAAAGATAACTTTGAAGGAAGAGACAGGAGGTTGGAACAACTAGTGACAAGACTTTTACAATATTGTAGAACAGGAAGGGCCTGGACTAGAGTTGTTGCATAAACAAAGAGAACGATAACATTGGAAAAGTAAAATAGAGAAACTTGAAATTAATTAGATGTGGAATTTGAGTGCAAAGAATCAGACATTTTTAAAAAGGTTTATAACATGGGCAACTATATGTAGCAAGAAAATTAACCAAAAGCATTAATATAGAAATAAAGAAGTTAATGTGTTCGGTCTTGGGTATCTGAATTTGACAGAGCTGAGGCAGAAAACTTGTGAAAATTTTAACTACATATTGGTTTTGTCCCTGTGAGAGTATTCAGAGTCAGAGATTTAGATTTGGGGGTCATAAACTTAAACGATAATGAAGGCACAAGAGCAGATGAGGTCCTCAGGGGGAGGTGAAATAAGTCAACACCCACAGGCTGGGCTGAGGAGAGGCTGGTTCCTAACCACCACATCAGGTCAATACCCCCTCGCAGGCCTTGGCATGCTGTGTCTCCTCAGGCCACTCCTGACTTCTCATCCCATTTCTTAGTCCAGCCCCCGCAGACTATGTGACATGCAGTCTCAAGTGAGAACATCAGTTCCTAATGAAGTTCACATCAATAAACTGAGAATAAAAATGGAAAGTACACTATCCACTTTAGCAAGTTGGTTCAATTTTATCCCTAAAAATGATGTTTATATATGCTCTGAGTGTTATCATGGAAATAAGCATGTAAAAACCTTTGCCTTTTATGAACTTTGATCATTAAATTATAAATATTTTTATTGCAAATAAAAGCATTTCAGATTTTTTAAATGATAATGATATCTTAAGGCTAATATTTACTAGATTGTTCTTACTCCAACATACACTACAGATAGTCATAGAATCTGATGAGAAACCTGTCTACATAATTAATTCTTTGGCATCATTTTCCTGTGCTCGCTGTCAGAATATTTTCAGAATTAGATCACCACTTTGATTTAGCACAGTGGTTTTCAACATTTCTCATCTCGTGGCACACAAACTAATTACTAAAATTCTGTGGCACACCAAAAAATATATATATTTCTTGCTGAACTGGCAAAAAATAGGTAAAATTTTGATTCATTCACACCAGACAACTATTATTGTATAGGCTGTTGTCATTTTTTTTTATTTAAGGGAAAAGAGGTCTGTGCCTCTGATGAAACAATCATATACTGAATGTTTTAAAATTTTTTCAGCACACCAGTGTGCCTGCCACAACAAATTGGTTGAAAACCACTGGTTTAGTACATTACCTACTAAAGAAGCTCAACTGTATTTGATTATATTTCTTCTTGGTTTAGGAAATATTCAGTCATCAATATTAATGTCAATACTTCCTTTCTCAGGTATCCAGGTGAAAATTTAGGGTGGAAATCAGTATTTAAAAATTAAGCAATATTTAATATGTCTATGTAATTTAATTTAGTATATAAGTATTCATTACTCATATCTAACTGTCCCTTGTCCCTTGCAGTAGTTCTAAATATTGTAGACAGAAGGCTAAATACTATCTTACCTTTGTGAGGGAATAAGTAAGGAAATTTCTACAATTTGTGATATATGCTATAAAAAAGACAGTAAAGCTTCCTAAAGCTTTTCTTTTAATGAGAAAGTTATGGTTCAGAATAAGGGATAGCATGAATTAAGTCAGAAAGGCAAGAGACAGTATGAGAGAGCGCATAGTTTCTTGTTGCAGAAACAGGAAATGAATTTCTAAAATCCAGGGTAAGGTTTTCTTAAAATGTGTCCACCTGCGTGCTGGTAGACACATGACAAAATGTTTCCTAGGCTCATTAGCTTATGGAACTCTTGATTTAAACATTTTTACTTACACTGGCATTCTCAAGGTACTTAATATGCTCCTATGTAGCAAAATCTCTAAGAGGGTAAGGGAAACCTCTCAGCCTTTCTCACAATGACAGAAGGGAAAGTACTGGGAATAGCAAACACTGTTGGTGATCCACCCAGATCCCACGTTTATCTTTGAAGAACTGACCTCAAGTTATTAAAACTGCTTTGCCTGCAAAGATGGAGAGGAGAAGTTCCTGAGAATGTTCATCCCCTTCCTTGCCATGTCCCCACCCCCATGACCAATTTGTGCCAGAGCAAGAGAACCCGCTCCCTTGTTGATAGAAGCATCAACTGCTTTGCCTGCCTGACAGTGTACCCTCGATTGGATTCCTCCCCTTCTCTGTCTTGCTCATCTTCTCCCTTACTGGATTTCTTCCTTAACACATTCCACGCACAAATCCTCGTTTCAAGCAGTTCTGGGAATAAGGCTGAAAAGATATCCGGGATCATACCATGGTGGGTACTGCATGCCAGACTAAGTTTTCTAACTAAAATTTCTTGTTTTCTTCCAGGTATCGGCATAGTTCAGACATTGTCCTTTTCGACAGGTTAGACTCTAAACAGAAGTGGGCATGCTCCTATATCATTCATGGGGCTTGAGGCAAGACTATTAGACCATAAAAGAAGCTAACATCTTTTAAGTGTAGTACATTTATTCTTCTGTCTTTTCAATAGTTATCCAATACCTCAAAGTTGTCCATTTTTGCTAATTTATGGTACCTCTAGAATCACAGATTGAAACAAATAGAAACAAGAAATGAATAATTGACACTAGAAACACAACTTTGTTATGTAAGATTATTTTCATATCTTAGATAACCCCCGCTCAACTCTCTTTACATTCTGAATCTCAGGCAGCAATACCACAGATAGCCCTTCATATCATTTTCACAATTACCTTTTATTTCAAAAAAGAGAAAGAGGGCAGAAATGTGGAGAAGTATTTCCTCAGGCCCTGAATTACACTCATCCTGAAAGTAGATGTTGAGCAGCATCTCAACATCTGTGCAGGTCCTAAGCACCCAACCCTTAGTAGCTGATGGGCCTGTGTTCCTGAAAAAAAGTATCAATGTGTTTGTGTGTATAACCTGTGAGGCATCCTGAAATACAGGGCTAGGGCCTCACTCTCCTAAGTCTTAGGTCTATACTCAAAGGAAAAGTGCTATATCAACCTTGTTTTATAAGCACCATGTCAACAGAACACTATGCTGAAATAATTGTTTGATGATTTAAAGAGTAAAAGCAGAATCTCTAAATAAAAACATAAAAACTAAATAGTGTTTTAAAATAAATATAAATCAACATACATGATTTTGTAATTTAAAATGTATTTTACTGACTTTATCTCTTTCACATGAAAAATACATTGAAATACATTTCATAATATATAGGCCACACAATTTCAATTAAACTATATTTACACACTGCAAACAATATAAGAATAGACATATTTTCCTCTTGTCTTCTATGAATTCATTACAGTAGACATCATATATTGCTAGTACACCATTGTTTACGTAGTGGCATTTAAAAGCAGAATTTCAAGAATATTCTTCAAGTAGTAATTATAATGAACAGTAGTCCAATTCAGTAAAATACATTCAAGTGAAGCTAGTGCATCTTGTTTTTTTCTAGTAAGGAACATCATTTCGAGTAACATATAATATAATTTACATGTTCTAATACAAAAATGTAAGCTCTGTGACACAGTGGATAAAAACACAGCAAGGAGTTTGGGGTCACAAGCTATTTCCCCAAGAAAGTCAATAAAGCATTTAACTCTGACACTAACCCAGACAACCTCTCCTCTTTGGCAGGACAACCATGCATATGCATGTATTGGTGTTAGTTGATAGCAAACCTCTAAATACTTGTTTGATGAATAAATGAATAAATGAATTGATCAAATCCGTCTATTTGGACCTTTGTGGTCTTGAACTGTATGTAGAATGAGCAGGCTTACACTACTACTGGAGGGGCTGCTATGTTTGTATATATTTGGTTCAGGTTTCAGAATAATTCAGTAACAGTCAGAACTCATACTACCCATTCTAACACTTTGAGATGTTTTGTATCTCTTTCAGTTTTCTAAACCAGCAAGTGTCTAGACCCTAAATAAACCACCTGCAGTGCTATAGTTAATGGTAACTTGAGTAGGATGTGATAACAAAATTCTAGGTAATTAATCTGTATTTCCTTTTCTATTTCTCAAAGTTTTCTTACACTGCAATGCATTTACACTCCTGATTCAGAACTTCTAGTTCAACTTCTACTGTGAAGAAAAAAAAAGTGCATAAACTATCTTGGGATTTTCAAAATGCTCTGTATCTTGGGCTTGCATCTCATGAAACTTGCATGGAAAAGCATAAGTAAATCCTTCTCTGAAGTTTTAAAGAAACTTTAACAGGCATATGCTGGAGAAGAAATGAGCCACAAATTTCAGAACTTCCCAGGGTACAGTCTTGCCCAGTCTTGGCTCTCAATTCCTTCTAAACCCTTTGCTTTTCTGGTATAAATGCCATGTGCTGGTTTCATTAATGGCCAAGCAAAGGTTTCCCACAACTTTACAATAGTTTGCATTGGCTTCAAACAAGACCGCCTTTGTCAGACTAGAGTTTTAAAACAATGTTTTGTTGATCTGACTCAAGCCTGGGCACCATTTATCATTTTCCTTTCATTGAGTTTTTTTAAACTCATGGCAAAGTTCTGCCTAAAAGTCGGAAACATATTTGACAATAACTTGGAATTTTCTCTAACCTAATATATCAAGTTTAAAATGAATTATGGAGCCATTTCAATAGCAGGTAGATGACCTGGGAACTCCATCACAATTGCTTACATATGGCCTGTCTTACACCACAAGACAGAAAAGCCTATGGCTGGCAGAATAATTGGTGATTATGGTTTTTACGGAATGTATCCTTGCCATTCAGTTGAAAGATGGAAATTTAAAAGAGTAAATTTTAGACAGTCCTTTAAAAAAATAGAGTAGTAAAACTCAATATAGAACTTACACATTAACAAATGTAAATTTTGGGAGTTTTTTTTAGGATTTGATTTATTTATTATTTTTAGACAGAGGGGAAGGGAGGGAAAAAGAGAAGGAGAGAAACATCAATGTGTGGTTACCTCTCACACCACCCCCCGACCAGGGACCTTGTCCACAACCCAGGCATGTGCCCTTACTGGGAATGGAACCGGCAACACTTTGGTTTATAGGCCTGAACTCAATCCACTGAGCCATACCATATGTAAAATATTTGTAAAGTCTTGATTTTACCTCATGAAAAAAGTGTGTTTGTGCATTTTTGTTTACTTGCTTACACATTCTTTTAGTTTAAATACACTACCTCAATATTTCAATAAATTTGCAACTTTAGTAACAGTTCAAATTTAACACATGCCTACCACTGTAGAATATATTGAGAAGGCAAAGTCATTTTAATGTCCTTTAATATCTCAAAATGTGATTAGAAAGACAAGACAGACAAAAATAAAACTATTAAGGGATAAACACAGGCCATATGTAACTGTTTCTGATGCTAGAACAACTACTACAACTTTAGTAGTTGTAGTTCTCTGAGACCTTGTGATAATTTGTGAAAAGGTAGAGACCTTTCTCATACGTGCTTGATGAGCATCAAAGTGGTATAACCACTGACAGGTAATGTTTTCGAAAATTAAACATTTACAACCAATGGCCCAGCAATTCTTTTTGATGATCCAGCAATTCTACCTCTAGTTGTGTACCCTAAAGATATGTGCACATAATGACATGTACAAAATATTCAAAGCAGGTCTATTTGTAATAGCCCCTCCAATTGGATCTATATATATCCATTTACCTAACCTTCAAACCCAGGCAAAACTAATTGATGATGTTAACAATAAGAACACTAATTAACTCTGAGGGTATTGTGATTTCAAGGGGATATGAGAGAAGAGTGTAGGGCACTAGTCAGTGCTAGTCAGGGCCTGGGCTACAAAGATATATCCAATTTATAAAAATTCATCATTAGAGCTTTCTAAAAATTTGATCATATAATTTATGTATTAATTTGTGTATATGTTATACTAAGAATCTAGGTATATGTTATACTATAAAGAGAGGGATAGTATTATCTCTCTAAAAAAGGTGACACAAAAGTACTATCTAGCTCAATATATGCTTCAAAAACCTCTTTCTTTCAAGCTATCATTGCATGTTGCTCTTTAGATGGCAGCCCTTTCATGACAGGACTTGGCCAATGCTCCCACTCCATGACCGAGAAGTACAGAGGGGAGAAGAGCATGGTGAGTCATCTTGCCACCACACTCAGCTACCTTTATCCTGGGAGTGGCTTTTATTTTCTCCTAGGGAACTTTGCCATCTGGTAACAATCCACCCCTGAGCACTGAAAGATCCAATTCTTTCTAGAGTAAACTTGTATCCTTGGTTTCATCTAGTATGACCAGATGAATTTTAAATTATACCTTGCTAATTAACAACTAAGGAAAGGAAACACACCTTCTAAGATGGCAAGAGGTTATTACTGGGTCACTTAATAATTGGCAAGGAAATTCAGTTCTCGTGCTTGAATGGAACTTTGATATAGAAGTGGGGACCCCAAAACACTCCTCTAACTCTGCTCGCAACTATCTTGAGTACAAACTAATACACATGGGCAGGGCAACTGATAAGGAATATGTACAGAGGATGTTCAAAGGAAAAGAAAAATTAAAGTGCAGTCTTTCAAAGACTGTGGAAAAGAAAATTCTTAGAACTGATCTTTAAAAATGTATAGCAAATTGTCCAAATGATATTTAACTTATGTAACAAGTATTTATCATACACCTACTATGTATTAGTAAAAGACAATAATATGAATAAAACTGGTGTGTGAATGAGAAAAAGTGAGACTAGCAAGAAACCTACTTAGATGTGATGAATTCAGGAAGGCCTCTAATGTCAAGAAGGACTGGCTACATAATTTGTACAGCCCAGTACAAAATGAAAATGTGGAGCCCCTTGTTCAAAATTATTAAGAATTTCCAGACTGCATTGGCCAGAGCATTAAACCAAACACGGGTCCTTCTCAGTGCAGGTCCTGTGCAGTTGCACAGGCCACGTGGCCATAAACCTGACCCTGGTGCTAAGTCTGTGGTTCACATTAAAACTTCTGTGCATGTTCAAGTGGTAGAGTAACTTGATAAAAGTAACATCTTGGCAAAATAAATCCACAATAGTGTGCAGATGATAAACTATCAATAGATCCAAAAGAGGTGAGGCTGAGGAGAACGGAAAAGAGCAAGTTGGTGCTCCAGGGATAATTACAGAATTCTTATCAGGAAGGACAGAGACCCTGAAGTAGGCTATTGTGAGAATGGAAAGGGAGAGGCACATTTGGAAGAATGGAGCATGGAATGCATATAAGTTTGAGAAAACAGACATCCTGATAAACACTTTGATGAGAACTGTATCAGTGTGGCTGTGTGTACCTCGGAGGATGGGGTGTGGTGAGCTAGGATTTTCCAAAGAAAAGAAGATGCACAAATGAGCACTGTTTCCAAAGGGCAAGTGGAGAGAGTCTTGTATCTGGAGCAGGTTGTAAACAGATTTAAGAAAAGGAGGATTGAAGAGGGTTCCTGAAGGAGTGAACAAAGAAAAAAGGTTTTCGAAGTGGGTATGAATGAAAGACAGGGGAGATAACTGTACAAGTGGGGTTTTAGGGAAACTGCTTATATTAAACTCCTGTAAAGGAAGGTTATTATACTTTAACAAAAACTTTACCGTACATCATACCGCAGCATCCATTGGACTCAACTTAGTTTTTGAGTTTCCTCTTTAGGACAGGATCAATATTATGTGACTCATTAATTTTCACAATGAGCAAAGGTAAACTTTACTTATTTAAAAAACATAGAGAGATTAAAACTTATTGCATAATTTGGCCATTTTAGAAGATATATTTTGAGATCTTAGTGGTTTTATTTTTCTATACTTTAAAACATTTGCTAGCTTAAGATCCTAGTAATTATTTCATTATTCTCATCAGTTATTCTCAACTATGCTTAAGAAAAGACTAAAATAAAAACACATTAGAATGACAGAATCAATTAGAAACCTAACGCAACAGAGAAATCAATCATAATTTTAGTTTTCTTTCAGTGTTACACAAAATATGAGACATAGCACTATCTTTCAAAAAGGTATGAAGAAAACTAGAGACATCCACTTTTGTGATATGTTTTAGCTTTCCTTGAACAAAGTTAAAAATTCAGAATTTTTCATGTTCTGTCCATGGTAAGAAGAACATTTATAGAGGAAGACATATCACAGTTATTAAATGAATCAGCAGATGAATGCCTAGATAAATAGCACTCTGGACTTTAATGACAATGGTGAAATCTCAAAATATGAGAACCTTAAATGATAACATTCTCAATGAAAAAAATGTATTTCTAAAGACCAAAAGGAAATAATGTTATTCTCATCCAGCAGAAAGGCCTCCACCACGTCACACTTGCAACAAAAACCTGGGTTATCTGATTTAGCCAAGAAGACACATGACGCTTCCACCAGCTCTGATGTGTGAATGCCACACTCACTTGATAAAAGGGTTTCATTCTATTTAAATTCTTATTAAAATTCATAATGTTTTTACTATTCCTCTATTCTTATTTCAGTAAATTTTTTAATAAAATGACATAAATAAGAAGGGTCAATTGGACATAGATTGAAAATTATGATGACTCTTTTTCCTCCTGATATATTGTAGGTTAAGGGCATTTATATTAAAAATATACATAATCACTGAAGGTTAAGAAGAGGCTTGTGTTTCCTTTAAAGTGACAACAGGTTTTGTTTGTTTTTGTAAAACTGAGCAAGTTGCAATTTTAATATGATTACATTTTGTAAAGCCGAGTATTCTGGAATGGGAAGAAAGATGATAAAATTAAATATATTTTGGTGCAAAATTAAAAAGAGAACTAGTATTGGGTGAGTGGGGGAATTCAAAAAGGTGGAAATAGTAAATCTGGTCTTCTATTAGACACATTAATTGTAACAGGACTATAATGAATTCTCTGAGATTTTGTTATTTTAAGTGGATATAGAGAAGATACTAGAACTCTATCTAGTTTACAAGACCATCTATAGATACAAGGACTCATCATGAAAGACATGCTTGAAGTTGAGAGTAATGGCTCTAAAAAGATTGGGCAGTGTTAGAGCGGCCTAGAGCTGGATTGGGTACATTTGTGAGAGCAGTTGTTAAATTTTCAGAAACTTTGTAGCTGGTTGTTAAATAGCCATTATTAAAAAGTTAAATTATGTAAATGAATTACTTTATAAACAAAGGTAACAAACACTCAAAATGCATCACTTTCTAATTATTTTACACTTTTCTGTAACTATGCCCTTGAAGTTATTTATGTCTAGTGTATGTGGTGCAACTGACAATTATCCTGCTCTTCCCAATTCCCTCTTCAGTGACGTCAAGTTGGCCATCTGAAAGATTATTTTTATGATAGAATGTTGGTATAATTTCAGTTATTTGAGAGAGTAATCCCAAATTAGAATAAAATCTTTATAGGGAAAGAGAATCCATGCTACAATTAAACTGTTTTGTGATAGTTCCTGGTTAGACTTAATGGTGAAAAGTGGAGCCTCCTATAAATGGTGATTGGAAATAAATGGCGATGTGCATTTCATTCAATTACTATTAAAGAGCCAATAGGCTGGTTTCCTTTCATTAAGGGAGGTAATGTTCCTGGGGAATTAATGAGTTTCTTCATCAGTTCCTGGGGTACTGGTAAAGTTTCTTTGAAACAGCTCAGCAAATGGTCTTTTCTACCCAGTCTGGAACACGTATGCCAAACCCTGCAGCAATGATCCCCTCCCCTTTTCCAGTTTGCCCAAGAGCAGGCCCAGTTGAATCCAGAATGGATTCAGATTTTCAACTAAGCTTCAAAATTAAGATTCTTCTTAAGAGTAATCAGGAAAGGTCCCTTTAGGAAAAGATATTTTTAAAGTTGTAACACTGCATTGTTACGAATCTTGTTAGAAAGGACTTCTCTTAATGTGGTAAGTGAATTCAGACAGATGACAGAGCCCTCAGTTAGTTCTTGAGTCCCATAAGAGCCCAGTGCCACGTGAGAGTCACTCCACTATGGAATAGACCCAAGGTAATGGGAAGATATTGCAATTATCAGCTCCAGCACATTCCAGAACATTCCATTCTATTTGCTCAAAGTCCATTCCTGAAAGACAAAAGAATCTCTCTCCAAACCTGATGGCATGGACTTTTAGAAACATATATGTGAGAATTAATTCAAGAGTAAGACAGGTAAATTATGACACAGAGAATTGAAGACAATAAAAAATCTTGTTTTCTTACCTCAAGATAAAGCCTCAGTTATTTTGGACAGGAAATCATAAAATTTAAGATAAAAAGAAAATCAAGAATGTATTAGATCATCCAAGTTCTCTTGAAAGAGCCAACATGTACCAATAGGAAAAAAAAATAAACATGAGAAATCCTTCCAAACTCCAGAGACCTATTAAGTCAGGAGATGATTTTTCAAATGTTGTACTAATTTCTTGTGTATTTACTCTTACCTGTAGAATTGAAGAAAGACTTAAGGCTTATATAGCTTATTATGGTACATAGACCTGTTTACAATAAAATCATTATTTTCAGCAATATTTGTCTTGATAGTAAGTGTTTCTATCCACTGTGTAACTCTGATGTGGAAATTGTAAGTATTTTTGTTTATCTTGGGGGGAAAAGTGCTTGCAGCCCAATTTTTTTTATATCTCACAGTCCTGACTCATTTGCTTGAGGTTAAGGGCTTTATAGTAATAACTTATCTCCAGTCAACTCCAAACACTTATTAAATTCTTCTTTAACCAAGCAGCACAATCTTTCTCTAATCAAATCAAATCAACCAGAGTACAGAAAGAAGAGACAATAATTCCCCCCTTCAGAGACTTAAAAAAATGCATAGTATATAGAGCAAAAGAAATAATAATAAGGAACAAATAAAATACATTTGGATAAAGGAGAAAAGGTAGTATTACCTTAATAAAAAATGTTAAAGCTTTTGGAGTTCAATGTATTCTTTACAAACTCTAGCTATTTCAGCATGTGTAATGATCAAAGAATAAATTGTGGCTAGGTATGAAGAGTTTCAAACAAAAGCTCTTATGTGAAGATTGGTAAAGAAAGCACTGACTCCAGCACCCCACTGGCTTATTCAGGAATTGCTTGTATGCCTGAAAGAGCTTGATTTAAAACATGGGCATGGGCACACACACACATTCTTCATCCCAGGAAGGTGGGTTTCAGGACCTCTGTGACTTCTACAGCATTGCCCCCACACCTCAGTGCCTCCTCTCCCTCCGCTTCCTACCACCCCTCAACTTGTACCATACCAAAACAAAAGCAAAATAAAAACAAAAACAAAAAGCAAGTCACACCTGAGTAACTAAATTCCTGTGATGGAATTTTTAGTATTTTACCAAAAGAGAAAGTTGGTCATTTTGAAAGTATATAGAGTGTAACTTTATTTAGAGCAACGGTGAAAATCAACCATTGTGCTCAACACGAAGTTTGCAACATTTGACAAATTGTAATTCTGTTCTTTGCAAACTTCTAAACACTTCTTGCTAAGTGACAACAAGCTTCAGCAAGATTCCACAAACCTTCTGCAGCTTCTTCATCTCACTATAAAGAACAGATGCCGTTTAGGGGCTGCTGTGAGCTCTTCTGTTCTCTGTACAATATGTACACGTAAAAAAGGAATTCACATTTGATGAAAACATGATAGCCGAGGCCTCCAGAAAGCTTTAGTTGCAAGTGCACAGCACTCCAACAGCTGGCCTAAATGAAGGGCTCTTTGTCAATCACAGAGAAATGTGACAGACTTGTGAGTTTGTGGCAAAAGTGACAAAATTTACAGTTTGAGAGAATCATGTCAATAACAAAATAATTTGTGTTGTTAAAATATACAAAGATGCTTCAAATTGTTTTCTAACAAGTTTAATGAAAATGAATGTATATTTTCATACTTAATATTTGAAAAACTGAAAAAGTAGTCAAATAAATATAATTCTAGTCATTTTTATGTAAATCATTAGACCAAAACATACATATCTGTTACTATGTATATTTCTTCCATGGGGATTAATGTCAATAAATTTAAGATATCATAATCAAGAACTTACATTCTTGTGTTCTTGATTGTCAAGTTTATTTTTTACTGAAATCACTCCTTCAAAATATGAATCTACTTACACAGTTCAAAAGTAAGTATGTGCCAGTACAATAACTTTTTTATTGTGCAATTTAAAATTTTATTCAATATCTTCATAAACTAGGTTTCTTTCAGACTTTGTATTCTATTCAATATTATAAAAGTCATTCCTAGTGTAAAACAGTGCTTCCCAGACATTCACGTTCTTAAGATCTTGATCCTAAATTCATCTGTGGTACTTTCAAAAATAGCAATTACTAGGCTTTTTCCCTAGAAAGTCAAAGCAGCAGATCTGGATTGCAGCTCCCAGGCAGTAAGTAGAATTAGATAAGTTTGTCACACAGTGCTCTAAAAAAAAAGTGGGAAAACATTTTTCTAAGACATTTATCTGTATTCAGTTATAATAATCTTTAGCATTTTTACTTGAGGACAACTAAGACAAAGTAGATATATGACAAAACAGAAAATAAATAAAATTGTAGCTTTATAGTAACTGAAATATTTTCATACTTATTTTTTTAATCAAGAAATAAAGAAAAAATGAAGAATTTGTAAAGCAACTAAAAATATAGGGAAAAAGAGTCTTTATTAAATATTCAAATTGCTTGTTTTATTAGGTAAATTTGATATAAAATGTCATATTCATGTATATTATATATGTATATACATCTTGAACCAAAATTACTGTAATAATTTATTTATATATACAAATATACTGTTTTAATAATAAAATTAAATTAGAATTTACTAATAACATAAAAATTATATACATAATTTATATAGTGTGTGTGTGTATATATATACACTATATGTATATATTCTAAAATCTAGTTTTATCATCCAAACTGTATGATTTGGAGTCACAGAGTCAATATTAAAAATGGTATCTTTCAGGAAACATTAAATGTGTGGTATCATACGTTTTCTTGTACTAGTCTTTTTAGGATTTTACCTACACTGAGTTTTTATAATTGCCATCATCTACTTTGCAGTTTTGGTTACAATCACTAATCACAGGTATTATTTGAGTTCCAAAACTTTGATAAAATTTTGATTTGGTATTTCCATTTATGTTATTTTTGTTCATTTTAATTAATCAATTCACTTACCAAAACAAATATGAAAGGGGAAAAACTGTAGTGTTCTATCAATTATTTGCTCAGTGATTTTTGGCAAGTTTCTATGTGTCTGAAATTCATTCTTCTCATCTATAAACTGGGGTAAATAATAGTGCTTGATTCATAGGGTTGTTATAAGGGCAAAGTAAATTAAAATATTTAAAACGCTCACCATAGGATCTAGCACACAGTAAGTGCTTGATAAATATTAATTATTAGTAGTATAAGCAGGATGTTGTGTCTTCTCATATAACATGATCCCTACAATGACCGTATAATTTATCATCCAAACCAGAAAACTTCTGAGAATATCCATGGCACAATTAATAATTTCATGGGGACAAAGGTGAAAGCCTGAACAGTCCCAGGAAAACAGGGATACATAATCACCTTCCTTGACACTTAAATCTCATTAGGTATATATTTGAATTATTCAAGAAAATAGACTAAGTGAAATAGAACTCTATAGCTAAAAGAGACTTTATAATCATGTAGCCTCATTTCATTATTTCACAGATAGGAAATTTGAGGCCCCGAAAGCTGAAAGGATTTAATCAAGTTTTAATGATAAATCAGTTTCTAAACCCGGTAAGTGGATTGGCCAGAGTGACTGGGTTTGGTAGTTCGGTCACAAATGATCTTCACAAAATAATTCAGTGTGACATTTTTGTTTTACTTTGTTTTGCTTTTTATGACAAAGAGTTAACAAAAACTAAGCAAGAAACTAAGTTTCCAGGTAAGCATCCTAAATTTTATTGTTGTGGGTCCGTTCCAGAGAGCAGATGGGTAATGGAGAGAGAAACATAGAAAGGAGATGGTGTTAGTTCAAGTCCGGGTTCAATCAGACTCCTAGGGTTCAGTCAGACTCTCCTGGGAGGAGGGGTTAGGTACATTTTTAATGCCCTTACCTGAATATCATGTGCACGCTGAAGAGTAGCTTGAAGGGATTCTTTCGCCTTTTTTAAGGCAATTATGTGCTATTTTTTTTTGTAAGAACCATTCCTCTCTCCCCCTACCTCCTTGCTATCATAAAACCAATTCTCCCCTCCAGATGTAAAGACAGAGCTGGTGGTTTAGGATAAGTCAGTCTCGATGCAGGGAATCCTTTGTCTATAGCAGGTGTGGCAGGGTGGACACAGGACTCTGGTCAAGCCAATTGGAGCCCAAGAGGTTTAATACTAGGACTTGGATTTCAGCTCTCAGGAGCATCTCTTTTACTGGACTAGAGCATTGATGATGATCCTAAGAATGTGCCACCCTAGAGGAAGTGAAGCCCAGAAATGAACTCATGTGGCATGGTGTGAACTGCAATTTAAGCTACATTTGATATTAGAAAGTTTTCAAGATCCAACACATACTATTTTATTTAAGCCAGTATGAGCCAGATTTCCTATCACTTGTAACTAACTCATCGGTAAACACACCAAGTCACCTTGCTGAACACTGATGCTGAGACCCTTGACTGCACTGTGGTTGGCACAGAACTGGAACAGGAGTGTATCTGCAGAAAGAACTCACCAACTGACAGCAAAGGAGAAGGAAAAAAAGGGCAGGGCTTAAATACAACCAGAGCAACAGTTCTCAGCCTGACTACATGTTCTTATATTCACCTACTGACTTTTAAAAACACCTCAGAAGAGTCTGGGGCTGAGAACCATGGCCTAGAGTTCAAATCAGTTCTGAGAATTTCTCACTTCCTGCTGACTAAGTATGGAGTCCTGTAGCACAGTGATAAAGAGTGTGGACCATGGCCTCATGTGGGCCCAAGTTCAAATCTTGCAGATTCTCTTACTGCTAAGTTTGCACAAAACTCTTAAGCTCTCAAAGTAAAAAGCTGGTTTTGTTTTTGTTTTTTTTTTAATGTACATAATGGGGATTACACCCTCACACTACTCTGATGGTTCAATGAAATAAAGTATGTAAAGCTGTTAACGCCACCCTTGACACATAGTAAGCAGTTAAACGACAGCTGTGATGGTGGAGAGAGAAATGGGACTAATGCAGGCTGTGGTGTTGAAGAATTCTCTACTGAACACATACTCATTGTGTGACTTTGAACTAATAATTTTCCTTTTCAGAGCTTCAGTTTTCTAAGCTATTTAATAATATAGTAAAATGAACTATTCAAACATGAACTTCTATCTCTAGTTGCTTATGTTCATCAGATATCATATGTGAAAGCGGTAGCACACAGTAGTAACTTCAATCTTAGTTTACAGTCTTTGTTTTTTTTAAGTCATAAATATAAGGAAATCACAGCTTTACCCATTACAGGAATACAAAGTTAAAGTTAAGGGATTTTGTGGGAGGTTTCACATAAACATGAGAAGCTCGTGCTAGAAAATTGATTCCCATTGGTGAAGTGTATATTCATAGCTTCTGAGATAATTAACAGCAATCACAAATTGTCAGTGACAGAAGGTACCAAAAACAACAACATTATCAAAGATATCTAGTACATGAGAAGGGCAACTGACCTTTCTAAAATAGCAGGGTCAAGATAAAGGGTAAAAAGTACATAAAAGGAACACTGTTGGCAAATGAATAAGAAAAAAAGGTGTTATTTCTCAATCAAGCTTTGGTCACCTGTCCAATTGAGAAAATACAACTTGGGCTCATCCAGACATTGCCATCCCTTCCCCTATCTCTGCTGGGTACAAGGGATGGATGAATAAATTTATTGACTTATGAACAATAAATACATACATGAAAAAGGACATATATACATTCAGGGGAATAAGTAAAATAAAATTAATAATGAAGGTCAACTCTAAATAGAAACATTAATTGATATATTTCTCCATAGGGTCATACACACTCTTAAGACTGAAACATTGAGTTGCTGCAGTTCTGTGTCCTTGAAGGATATTTTTGAGAAGTTTACCTAACCTAAGAGCAGAACTGGCACCGCCTGCCCTGTTAGAGCATTAGATGCCCTGTATGATTAGCAGAAAACTGTAAAAGTAAATCCCAGGTTAGGCAGTGAAAGTAGAAACTTGCAAATTGAGTTAAAAAATAGGCAAATAATTCATTACATATTTCTTGATCCTCTAATGTGAAATAAGACCAGGCACTGAACAGTACAGACATAATCAGGACAAACAGTCTGCGATGAGTATGGTAGAAGGGGAGCTTACTCTCGGAGGAAGCAGGGTGTCAGCTCCAGGGTGAAGGGTAGTGACTTCTCTGCAGCACTCACAGGAGCTCTGGATGTGTCAGCCAGGCCTGCATACTCTTTGCACTCAACCTCAAATCTCAGTTTTTAAATGTGTGAGAAACACCAAATTAGACAATGTCATGTGAGACTATGAACATTTTCCCTTCTTGTCTTTTTCAGAAATTGTATTGACTTGTATAAATGATGTCTATTGCATTGCTTATGAAGCTGAGCTCTAATACTAACTCCTTTTATCGTTAATAAAGAAAAGAGTGTTTCCTTCTGTAATTCAGTGTGACAAAAATGTCAACTATGAAAAACATAACATTTTTATCCCTGGAAAACAATGAACAATTTTTTCTGTTGTGTATTTTTTTCACTGCAGCACCATATGACCCACAACCATATGATCTTGATTTCTGCTTTAGTTCATTCCTCTGAAAATTTAAAGAATTATGCATATTCTTGTTCCTTCTTAATTACCTTGTTCATTTCAAAATTAAGCATCTTTTTAATAGTCAATTTTCATTCCAATTCTGAATTCTTTCATGGCAGTAAGCCAAGAATAAACAAGAACAAATATATATATATTTGTTCTTGTTCATTATAACCAAATATATATATTTGGTTATAATGAACTATAAGTGAAGCTAGGGAAGCCTGATTTATTTTTGACCATTCTCCCTTATTTGTTCTGCAAGAGGGATTTTTCTTAATTCCTTCTCTGCTGTTGGTTCATCTTTCTTCCTTTCTATAAACTTTAGGTAAGGCAGCTAAAAATCTTGAGATTCTGCGTTTTCTAAATCAGCAAAACTTTGAGTCTGTGCTATGGAGGGTGTGATTCTGTTTAATCACAGTGTTATATAACTCTGCAGATTCTCTAAGGTGTAATGATATTTAGAGGTGACAGTAAAAGCATTACAATCCCACCAAGTGTTATACAGAGAAGTCATGCACAGAGAAGGCTGAACTTTTTCAAACAGCTAAAAGGAACATAATGAATTCTTTTTTTTCTTTGCACCATTTTGATAAAGCAAAAATAACTAGTTGAGACTTTGGTCACAATCTTGAGATGCTGTTGTAATATGCCTATTAAAATGACAAATAAATCCTGAATGCTCTATAAATTTTCAGTATTTTCATGGAATATACATTAAGTAGTAATGAAAAAAATTCAGATAGACTAGTGTGCAATAAGTATTTTTAGCTCTTATTTGAATGAAAAATATATTGACACACTTAGGAATTCAGCAAAATTTCTTGCATTATTTTTCTTTTAAAGTGTTTATAAAACTCAATTTATCATGACATTAGTAATAGTTGTAGGTGCTAGTAGCAGTAGCAATGGTATTTAGATAGTTTTTCTAAAAATAAACATTTATCATAATAATCTTAAGAAATGTTATAACTCAGAAATCTGTGACACAGGCAAAATGATGTCATAGTAAAAATTTAAAGGCGAAGATAACATTTTATAAAGTTTGACTTTATACAGTTTCACCAGAAACTTGGAAATCTTATAATAGTCAAATATACAAGCAGATCTCAAGACTTAAAATACAATAAATAAAGAAGTGCTTTGTGGATACAGTGATAGACAATCAGACTATTGGAACAGATTAAAGAGTCTAGAGGTAGACTCACAAATGCAAGCACACAATGTATGACAAAAATGGCAATGCAGCTGTGTGGGGAAAGAATAGCATTATTAATAAGTAGTGCTGTTCCAATTGTATATGTATGTCATAAAAAGCAATTATTCATCCCTATCTTAGTCCATGAACAAAATCACTTTCAGATCATGGATCTAAATGTAAAAGGAAAAAAAAGATCTAGAACATAATATAAGAATATCTTCACCTTCACTTTGAACAAAGATTCCTTGAAAAGGGCTAAAAAAATCTTAACCATAAAAAATTACATAGGAATTGGACTACATTAAAATTAAGAACTGCTTTGTCCAAATACAGAATTAAGAATGAAGAAAGCAAGCAGGTAAAATATTTGCAATGCATATAAATGACAAAGAACTTGAATACAGAATACATAAAATTTTCTACAAATTAATGCAAAAATATAAACAACTCAATTTAAAAATGGGAAGTATACACTTCCCAAAAGATGATAACCAAATAGGAATGTATGTTCATTTTTATCAATCTTTGGGAAAAGGAAATTTAACCCACAGACAACTAAAGTTAAAAGAATGGATAATTGCCATTGTTAGTAAGAATGTGGAGCAACTTTGGAATTGTAAGTTGGCACAACCATTATCTATAGCTATATCTATATCTAGATTGATATATCTATATCTATATCTAGGTATATCTACTAGAATTAAAAACATACATATACTATATGACACACTGACTCCACTCTTAAGTATATCCTAACTGAATGTATACTTTGGTGAGCTGAAAGACATGTTTAAGAATATTTATAGCAGCATTATTAACAATAGCCCAAACTGTAAAGAACTCAAATACTCAATTGTAAAATGGATACATAAGCTAGAATATTCATAAATGGAAATTTATAGAGCAATGTAAAGAATAAACTAGTATTATACGTGATGGCATAGGTGAATTTCAGAAACATAATATTGTTCAAAAGTTGCCAGACATATACATTTGAAACAGGCAAATCTATGATATTTGAAGTCAGATAGCTGGCTAACTTGAGAAGAGACTACTGACTAGGAGGGACCAATAAGATGCTGGTAACAATATTTCTTGGCTTGTGTGGTGTTCCCTGGGTGCACCCACTTAGTATAAATTCATCAATTTGTATACTTTTTTTTTAAAGATTTTATTTATTTATTTTTAGAGAGGGAAGGGAGGGAAAGGGAGAAGGAGAGAGAGAGAGAGAGAGAGAGAGAGAGAGAGAGAAACATCAATGTGCGGTTGCTGGGGGTTATGGCCTGCAACCCAGGAATGTACCCTGGCTGGGAATCGAACCTGGGACACTTTGGTTCCCAGCCTGTGCTCAATCCACTGAGCTACGCCAGCCAGGGCTAATTTGTATACTTTTGATTTCTGGACTTTGCCATTGCATTTCAATAGAAAAGTTTATTAAATACAAATATGCAGATGAGATATAAGTGAATAATCTAAAACTAAAATATTGGATAAATCATGCCTGGTATAATTCAACCTCCTTTCAAGGAAAGTGGAAATTATAAAGTAACAGAAACCAAACATGCAGTGAAAATGAAATATCAACAGAATCATTGGTACCTGGGATTCTTCTACCAAGAACTGATGCCTGGAGTTACCAGAGTAACATGACACACATCTGCTTGTGAATTTTATTAGCCCTTATTAATGATATCATAAAGTATCACTTCCAGCAAACCCCCGGGAGAGACTGATGCAGACCAAACAGTTCTCTTTCATTTGAAAATCTCCCTCTTAGAACATATCCAAAAATGCATTCTACTTTCTCTTGTTCATATTGCTGTTGTTACTTTAGCATTCTATTTGTTTGGGATTTCAATACCCATAAACTACTACAGCTGACTTTAGTTTAATAAGTTAGATCAATAACACCTTTAGGCAACCAAACCTTCCTGGTCTGCCTCATGTAAAATATATAGTTTGTTGTGACGATGATGTTGTGGTTGTTGTTGTTGATTTTCACTGTTATTTTGCTAGGTTACCACTTTAAAGCAAGTTTTCCAAGTTGAAAAATCTTTCAAGATATTTTACCACAAATGACAAAAGCTGAATATATTCCCCAGGATAAGCTGCTCTTTCACTATGAAGATGCACAATGCACATAGCATGTGACAGTCAGAATCTCATCTATGTTTCTGAATGAAAAACAGTGAAAGATAAATCTTCAAGAATATATTCAGATAGTATTCATCAGCCTCTGTGAAATTAGCATAAAATACATCCTTTGGCCAGGTAGTTGCTCACAAAAGTCTACATAAGAAATATCTGAGTACTCATATTCATTCATGCTTAATGATATGAAAAATATTGAAGATGTATTGGTGCCAGGAGGAAACCCTTGTTTTATGAAAAGAAACAGATAAAAAGCACTCTGATCCTTTGTGCTGAATGGTCAGTTAGCGGAATTCTGTGAATTTTGAATGTTTTATGATACTTGTTCTAGAAATAAAAACATCTCAGTTTAACAAGCTAAAAATTAATTCTTAATGCCTTTCTTTGAATCAAACTGGTATCTCAGAATAGGGACATATGTTTACAAATACGTACGCTCAAAATCCATTTATGTTTTCTTGAAATTCTCATAAGAGTTCTGTTGCATACCCTAAATGGCTTAGGTTAAAGGCTATGACTTGTTAAGGAAACAATTCAGAAAACAAAATTATAGAAACCTTTTCTCCCTTAAAAGTGCGTCTGGACCTGGCATCACTGATGGAACCATACACAAGCGGAAGGACTTCTCCTGGACTCTGGGAATAGCAGCCTCCCTACAAAACTTTTAGGTCCTATCTTAGGAGCAACATTTTAATTTCCTGTTCATGTTGACATCCAACCTATCCATTTGCCAGTGGCAAAATGACCCATCAAAGCTTCCTTTACATTCAAATGTAAAATACACCTACTCAACATTCTACAGTTATGTTTGAAGAAACTGGTACATACCCTCTCTGTGAAGATTATGAAGGGGCACACATCCCCTCCAACAATGTATATGATCTTACTTAGAGCTGGTTATGACAGGATACTATAGTAGGAGGCCAGACAGGGATTGAGAGGCAAAAGGGACCCCTATGACATCTTTCTATAAGACAAAATGTGGCACTTCAAATAGGCTCTGCTTGAGCATTCCTTGCTATTTATTCCTCACAAAATTCCTTTTAGGTATTATTTATGTGACAGTAAATGATCACAAAATCTTTGGGTTTTCCAACAACAAGTATCTGTTCCTCATTCATGACTTGTGTTCACTGTGGGTCTGTTATACCTCTGCTCCAGGCTCAGAGAGCATTCTCCTTGGACTCAGGCTGATGGAGCAGCCTTTGTGGGAAGCAGTGCCCACCTTTGTGGCAGAGGGAAAAAAGAACAGGCACTGGCTCTGAACCTTCTGGTAGGAAGTGATTCAGCACTTGACTTATGTTTCATTTGCTAATGCTGTTCCTGTCGGCATTTAACTAATTAATTATTAATAAGAAAAATGGAACAAAGGGAACTAGATGTTGAATATAATAAACTGGGGATAATAAACCCATTTGCTACACCAGAGGGGATCACAGCATTGCTCCACCAAGGGTATTAACAACTGTTCCTTCCTCTGGTACTGGATTGTTGGGGTTACAGAGAGAAGTGCTGGACCACAGATGCCTCTCAGTCTAACTAGAGGGTGGACCTATCAAAAACCCACAAAAACTTGGGAAGCTGATTTATCATTTTGAAAAAGCTTCTCGTGTTTTCCAAGCCCAAGATACGTAATCCCAAGGGAACAAAGAAACTCCTTCTTTTTCTTTCTCTTCCTGGTGACATGCACTGATCTCATACACTCACACATCCTCTTTCCATAGCCATGTTGTGGCCTTAGCAGCCACATGGCCCAGGAGAAGCCTGAACACCACAGCATAGAAGTGAACTGCAGCTGGAAACACACACTAAGATAGCCAGATGCTGAACTAGACTGTACTTAAATATGGAGCAGAAACTCTGGGCAGTGGCCTTTACACAACTGTACTGATGACAAGATTGGACCTTTTCCATGACAATACAGATGGATGTGGGACACTGGGAAGTTAGGAGGAGAACACCTTTAATTTTACATCATCAATAAAGTTTAACATGAAACCCCATCTTCCCCATGCGGGTCTTGGGAAATTCTTTTCCTAGTGACACAGCAAAAACTCATTTTCACTGATAACAATGCTTGTCACATTCAATGCCCAAGTTGCACAGTGCAGGGCTGTGTAGGCCTCCTCCAGGGAGGGATCCACAGGGTGAAGCACTGAATACTGTGCAAAGTGTTCCGATCTTTCCCATTAAATCAAGGTGATCTCCACTCTTGTATCGCAAGAAGTAGTGGGAGGCCAGGAATTCTTTTAGCCAATTTATTACATTGCTCATGAAAGAAAGGAGTGATAGCTACTGAGCACCCACCAGGCTAAGCGCTTTACATAATTAATCCATAAAATCATCTCAACACATCTCCACAGTCTGATTTTACAGAAGAAGAAATAACCACACCAAAAACTAATAATATTATGACAAAAGCCTTACCATATTGGATGTCATGTAAATTCAATCTTTTAAACCAGGTATAAACCAAGTATATAGAGAGCCATCCTCATCATGAAAAGCATTTATTAAGAATTCATATATATGTGATAGGAACCACATAAACATAGCTCATTTAGAGTTGACAATCTTAGAAACACACAGCAGAATAAAACATGAATGTAATACCTGAGTCAATGAGAAAATATTTATTCTACATAAAACAAGTTAATCATTTATGAAATTTATGCATAGAGAATAAGAAAAATAGGAGAAAATACATTTAGCTATCATTATCTTAAAGTCCTATACCATTAGAGGACAAAGATAGGTAGAATGTCTATAAAAACTAAACAATTTCTTAATATTTTTACTAACTCAATAAAAAGGAAAGGAGTAACATTTATGTACCCAACTTTACTTGTTCTGAGAATCCTAAAACCAAAATGTATTTTTATAATCATGTGCAGGTGCATTCCCCACACTGATTTGGTAATTAATAATTAGGCATGTACATCTCTACTTTTACAGCAGAGTCAATGCATTTATATTTTTAAAACTATGGGAATTATCTCTTGGTAATACTGATCACAGACAAATACTTTTATCTTTATTCTGTATGGTTTCCCCATTTCCAGCTCTTTGTGTACCTAACTCAATCCATTCACCTAGGCTTTGCTTATCCACAAAGAGCCACAAGATTTCTGGAATCTTGTTCATTCCTTACACATTTTGACTATCACATCCACAACATGTTTAACTACAGCCTGAGTCATCTGACTCTTATCTACTAGAACAGTGGTTTTTATACTTTAGTGTAACAAGCATCACCTAAAACACTTGAAAGAAGAAAGAAGTAAAAATAAACATTTACTCTAGTGTCCTTTCCAATTCTGATTCAATATAGTTAATATAGAGAGGGACCTAAGAATCAGAGTCTAAACCAAGTCCCCTGCCCCCACGTCATATGTGCATGTGCGCACACACACATACACACACCGGGAGAATCTAATGTCCCTCTAAGCCAAAGGAAGAAAGTTGTATATTGCCCCTTCATTATAATGGAATATTTTACAGATGTTTTCAAAGATATTCTTTATCAGATTTTTTTTATCTCTGGCTATAATTTATTTTCATTCCAAACTGTAGGAGTGAATCACTGAACCATCTTCTAAATTATGCATATTTTAGGTTATTTTGACCCCCAAGTCTGTGAGAACATCCATATTCAAAGTAAGTTTTCAGACTCACTAATGAAAGAAAAAAATAATTTTTCCTGCTGATTATATAAAAAAAATCAGCTGATGTAAAAGCAGTAAAACTAGTCATAGAAACTCAGGACAGTGCCAAAGAAATTCATATTGCAATTAACATTTTTATTTATTCAATATAAAATGACAAAAGTTATTACCTTATAATATATTTTTATTCAGAAAAGAAAAACTGTTGTAATGATCCTGATATATATATTTTCAAGACAACAAATTGACCTATACCATTGACATCTCAATAAGGGAACGAAGAACTTCCCACCACGTCTCTCCTTACGCTCTACCTCAAGCTGAGCTTGGCACCTCAGTCCCTTGAGCGTGCCCTGGTTCCATATACTTTCTTCCTTTCTCGCTTCTTGTTTTCTCACCTTAGTATGGTTGAATCATGACTACACTTTGAGACCCAGTTTCACCGCTGTCTACTCCATTTTATTTTCTATATCCCTTCAGCAGAAAACAACCAATCCCTCCAACTTCCTTCTGGTATTTTCTGTCTGCTCTGACATGAATAATTAACTCTATCTGTAACTATAATTGTCTTAATTCACAGATACTAATTTTTAATAATAAAGTGACCAATGCTCATTCATCTGTCTATTATCTAGGGTGCTTAGTAGAGGCAAATATTCCAATGTTTGTAGAAAAATGAATCAGTGAACAAAGAAAGGATATTAAAATACTTCAATAACCTGTAGCTTCTCTAACTGGATATAAGATGAGGCATAAAAATATTCTTAAAAACATCTTAATACAAACATATATTTGAATTGTTTTAAAAAAATTATCTCAAGCTCAACACTATTGACCTTTGGGGCAAATAATTCTTTGTTGAGGGGGACATCCTCTGCATTTTGAGGTGTTTAACAAGTGCTTAAGCCCTTCATTCACTACATGCCAGTCACACCCCTGCTCTCATTTGTGACAACAAAAATGTCTTCAGGCCTTGTCCAGTGACCCTTGGAGGGACAAAAGCAACCTTGGTTGAGAACAACTATTTTAACATGAAACTATTTTATTGGGCCATACAAGAAAGAGCCGTGTTTTTACCTGCTGCTCAAAGAGGATGAAGAAAAAGGCCAAGATATAATAGAAAGACTCTAATGGGAAGAATAACATCTGTGACATAGAAAGAAATTCAGCACAGTCTCACAGTTTCAGGGAGGATAGGAAAGATGGCATAAAACTTGAAGTGAACAAATGTACTGATTTTCAATAGGGAAAAAAAAAGGTAGCTACTAAAAATCTGTGCCCAAACATCTTGTGTCTGAACAAGTTTTTAAATATTTGCTCAAGTTTTCAGAATTTAGTGAGAAACAGGTGATCACTAGGATTAAACATGAGCCTACTAAGATCAAATTGTGCCATACTAACTTCATACCCTTTATTATTCATATAAAATAAATTGGAAAATTCTGAATTTACATTGCAAGAAATTAGATAAAATCTAGCACAATACCCTTTTAAAGGTGGTGGAGCAGAAACTGGATAGTCATCCACCTGTAAGTCTTTCTCTAGGAAAAATTATGCAACCAAAAATCTATGAAACCTTCCATCTCTAAGACTGTGTAAATGAAAGGACTGCTCAGGTCAGGCTTTCTTTTCTCATTGATGAAACTCATAGGGAAGTGTTCTTGGAAGAGCAGTCTGAGGATCCTAGAGAAATGGAAACCCACTCAGCAAATGCACAGACCACAGGAAGCTAAAACCAAGGATACAGATCCACTACTTGACTGAAAGCTTCAAGAGGACAGAAATAGCACCCATTTAGCTCATTATTTTTCTGGCACAGAGTAGCTCAATAATTATTACTGAATAAATAAATTTCACAGATCTAATTTAATTCTACTTATTTGTGAAGGCAAGACTGTGACCTTCAATCAGAGGAGCAAGGAAGCTAAACTATACTTTTACTCCTTGTAAGTTTGAAACCTATTAGACAAGTTGGGAAGGGGCTTCCTGGCTTCTGATGCTATTTAGGTTACTCATATATGAGCCACAGTTATTCTCCAAAGATGCTAGCCTGGTGCTCTCCTAACAAATGAGTGTACACTACACATGCTGTGCTCCTTCCACACATGCTACCAGCTCACTGTGGAAAAGAGGGCTGATTATCTTTTCTTCTTTGACACAGAAGAGAGAAAGACTCAAGAACAGACATCCATGACTGTGTAGAATAGCCTGTTAGACCTCTCTGAGGATCATGCTTATGTATCCTCACATTTTCAGGGCAGAGGAAGGGGGTGGGAAGCCTAGCATGACAATATCAAAATCACAGCTCCACGATAAGAAATGCTGTCAATGTGGTAATGACTTGTTTAAACATTTATTAAATCAATTCACAACAAACAGTAACACATGAAGTGCTATCCTCACATTTCACAGCAACATCCCACTAAAGCAGAAAAAAATGCTAGCCAAAATGTTTAAAAATCTTCATCAAGATATTATTTAGTTAATATTAAGTAGTTTAATTATTCTTGTTTGTGTACAAGCAACCTTTTTACAAATAAATTTGGAAACCAAATACAAGCATATAGGTATTATTTTTGCTGAGAAGATCAATATCTAAAGCCAGGAAATTCTGTATCACCATACCTATAATACAATAATTTTCACCATCTCTATGTACTTTTCATGCCTCTATTTCAGTTTGATTTTCAGCGATTGTGGATTATAACAAAATTTTAATTAATAACATAACCACAATTTAGGATTTGTAGAATTATGTGGATTTCATGTTCAATTAGATGTTTCAGTTTTCTTCATTTTTTCAATTTTTACTCCAAAGAAGAGTAATGAAAAGGAATGACTATATTAAAAATACGCTCTTACCGATCATCTCTAAAATGCTCATTATTCTCCAGATAGCTAGCTAGATAGCTAGATAGATAGATAGATAGATAGATAGATAGTTTTCACATAGAATATTGCTGAATGGGTTTAGTCATCTGTTTAGAATAAGTCAAAGCAAATTTCTGATAATATAATATTTTATGTCTATTTATTACCCAAGCTTTATCTTTGTATTAATGGGGAATATACAGTAGGCTATAATGTTCAATGGTTTAAGAAATAAAAAGGCCATAATATTCAATAGTTTAAGAAAAACATCAAAATCTGAATAGGTAATTCAAGGTTAATGTGGCACCTCCACATAAGCAGAGACCCCAAATCCTTCTTTAATGTCACTAATGTCACTTCACCACCCCCAGAGTGTAGTTGAAGATAATGGCTCACCCACTGTGTCCTCTTTTCAGTATGGCAAAGTTGGGGGCATGTAAAACAGAACATGCCCATTGTTAAAGGCACAATAAGAAGTTGTTACTGTGACATACCTTTATCCAGACCTTGCTCACTGAGCCACTACAAACTATAAAAGAGATTGGAAAATGTTTCCTTGATTTAGACTAGTCACATACCAATCTATAATTTGTAGGTTCTATCACTAAAGAAAAAGGAGAAATAGATGTTAGGAACATCTACAAGTCTCTGCAAGACTTAGAATAATTTTTAGTATTTAAATCAAGTTCAGTCTTGCTGTTACTGGAAAAAGCATAAAATGCTTTGTCTTTTATTAGCCTAACACCTGATCCCAATGTGAAGGAGAAGTCCATCCTGGGACATGTTAAGTAGGCTTTTGTTTTAATTATCTGACAAATTATTATTTCCAGAGCAGCACATCCCCATCTTAAGTTCAGGAAGGTCTGACTGAAAAGAATCTTGGTGTCATGGAAGCCTGAAATCTATCTGTGCCCACAATTCATGATGCAGAGAAATGAGAACAAGCTACAGAAGGAGACATGATTTCACACTGAAGATAATTGAGGAGGGGAGAGCTTCCCCTCCT
Source organism: Phyllostomus discolor (assembly GCF_004126475.2). NCBI lineage: Eukaryota > Metazoa > Chordata > Mammalia > Chiroptera > Phyllostomidae > Phyllostomus > Phyllostomus discolor. The sequence continues at coordinate 57,116,189 of NC_040905.2, forward strand.
TCGCCTGCAACCTGAACCAATAAAAGTATAATGAGAATGCCCAGATTATACTGATAACCCAAACAATCCCGTGGGAGGAGGAGAAAGGAACATGACAATCTAGTAACCAGTCAAGATGTTTCATCACAAGAAAGGCTGAACTTTTCTGCAATATACAATCTGTGAGGACAGGATTGTTCCATTTTGTCTACTGCTATCCTGTCATATATTAGACACTAAAAATATCTGTGGAGTTAATAAACAAATTAGTCTCATAAAACCACCAGTCTCTACCTGAAGCTCAAACTCTGCAAATTCTGTTCTTAAACTGGCTATCCATGGAGCAGCTTTCTCTGGAACCAGAGGCAGCAGTGTGCAAGGGCCTCAGTCCTTGAGCATGGCCTCCCAGTCGGCCCCAGTAGCAAGGGGGCAGCTAGGTTCCCTTCTCCATAGGAGTGAACCCCTCTAATCACAAATATACACCAAGGGTTCAGAGGTGTTCTCCATGCTCCTTCACCATCTAAACATTTTATTTTCCCTGCTGCCTTCTTTTCCATTTCTTTTTAGAAATCATAATCAGTCCTTCTGTACCAAAACAACCAGCAGGTCCTACCACTCACTGCCAATAGACAAAAACTCTGGAGGCAGAATTTGGTGGAAAGGGAAAGGAACTTTTTAGTCAAAGGCTATATATCATTTGAAATAATTGCAGGTTTCTTACTCAAAACTCATTTCCTCTAAGACACCCAAAGAAAATCACGCTATCACCCTCTGCTGGCTCAGTTCAAGGCAGCACCAGGAACCTCTTCTCTCACCCAAAAGTATTGTCCTTTAAGAAATACAGGTGGCTTGGCTGGTATAATGTCATTGTCTGACCCCAGGCATCTTTTGGAGTCTGTGCACCCAGGTGTCCCCTTCACAGACTACTGCCCTCTTCCTCTGGCCACAGCCCTCCAGTGTGTCTGTGTGCCTGGCCAGACAAAAGCCCACAACACAACTCAAGTAACCTGTGCAACCATGGTTTCCCATGCAAGAAAGGGGCTCAGAGCTTATTGTCTGGCCATGTGGTTTCCAGGTCCTGCCAGCCAAGGCTTCCTCCTCTTCTGTTCTACAAGCCCAGCATCTGCTGTGTTTCTGGCCAGGCAGGTCCACACAGCACCCAGGAAGGAGCACCAGGAACATTCTCAGACCATGCGGTCTCCAGGGCCTGCCAGCCTAGGAACTAGAGCCCCCAGGAGCTGGGAAAGAGGAGACAACAAACAGCGGGTGTTTTCATGCTCTGCACTTTATATACTCTCACCCAAAATCCTCTGCACAGAAGAAGCACTGTAGGAGGGTATTTCCCTTCATTATACCAAGTGCTGCCCCTTTTGCCAGGGCAACTGCTCAGGTGCAGTCCTCTACTCTTCCCAACTCTCCCTCATCTCCAAGTGTAGGGTGTAGCAACTGCTCTGCTCCTGGAGTCCCCACTTCCCTCTGTCCAGTGGTCCAGTCAGACCCCCCCATTCACCTCTTCTCACTTAACACACTCAGAAGATTTAAAAAATAGAAAATCCTCTTACAATAATGAGTAACTCTACACTGCCAAATTCTCTAGGTAATTCAGTATGATCAGCAGTCTCTTGCTCATACACTGTATCCTAACTACCCAATTGTAAACTTCCCACTTCACCAGAGAAACTCATGATGAATTAGAAAAAGCAAACTGTCAAGCTATGGGACTACCTCTATTCAGGAAAGAACATGAAAGAGATGAGGGCAAAATAGAAAAAGATAAGCACTGTGCGTTGATAGTACTGCTATAATAATAGTAACTCAAAACTGGTATTTTGCAGTTTACACAATTCTATGGTACATGTAATTAAACTGAGGCACAGTATTCCTAAGTGGATTGTTCAATATTATATAATCTACATATCTTACAGCATAGAACACAACTGAAGTCCTTTGAGTCTAAACCACTATGTTCTTCTTAATCCATCATGCTACTTTTTCAAAGATTAACCTGAATTCTTAAATCATAAAAAAAACTTACATCTTCTTTCCAGAAGTCATATCTACTGAATAAAATAGTTGTTTAAAGCCATTGCATTGTAGCCTAGTAATTTATCTTCATCACTTGAGCAATGTTACAAGTAATATTAATAACAATAATAATAATGTACTAAAGCTCATGAATGGACACTTTTTCTATAACTTAGAGCCAATACACCTCTCACAGTCACTCACCCATTTGTATTCCAATATGCTTTGGAATACAAAGCATTGATTGCTCTTGATTGCTCTTGATTGGACACAAAACCCATACAGTAATACTTGTTGCCTTGGGTCAGCATTTGTACAGAACATTGCTTCCATCAGCAAGAGTGTACCATAAAGGTGGGATAGTGATTTTACATGTGTTATGCAAGACCATTTGAGTAAAAATAAGGAATCTGGGGTTTACATTATTATTATTATTATTATTATTGACTATAAGCAGCACCAGCCACAATATAAATTTGTACCATTCTATTCTGAGTGAGACCAATGAACATCTGATGCTAGAAAATTTCTGAGGCTGTTATTGTGAAAGAGACCAGAGATAATCATCTTTGTATATAAATGCCAGCATATTGCCTTTAGGCAGGACCACAGTTATGACTAAAGGAGTATGGAAAACTGGGGAACAATTAAAAAACAAGGTTCAACTTACATCCAGCAGAACAAATGCTATTTCTCTGTGATATTCTATGTCTACATCAGGTAATTTTAATTGATTGATCCTCATACCAGTGTTTTATGCACACATTCAATACTATAATGGTTACTGATCTTGTAATTATTCATTGCATTTTTGTCTTTTCTCCAAGTGTAAAAGCTCCTTGAGGGCAGAAAATGTTTTATTCATTTCTCTCTCTATATATAACAGGTGCTCATAAAATGTCTACTTAATAAAAATGAATAATTTGGATTAAGTAGGACATGTTTTAAAATAAACTGGGAATTTCTTAACCTGAGGAGTAATCACAATAACAGTATTTAATGAATGACTAGTAAGGCAGATCAGATAGTGATGAAAATATTTCTAGAATGTGCTGGTCCATATGAAACTCATAGGACTTTGGCTTCTACTCTGAATTTCATTAAAAAAAAAAACCTTGAAGGTTTTGGACAGAGGATTAATGTGGCTGCTATATTGAAAATAATTTGTAAGAGGATAAAGAAAAAATAAAAAAGGAGACCAGGTAAGTGTTATAGCAATAATCCAGGCAAGAGATTATGTTGATTTTGGTAAATGTGGTGCTAATGAAGGATATGAGAGGCAGTCAAATTCTAGATTTTTACAATGTGTATAAAGTAGAGTCAATAGAGCACCAAAGATGAATGCAAAGCTTTTGGCTAAAGCAGTAAGAAGGATGGAGTTCAGGCCTTGGGACTGAGTCACATTGGTGAGGGAGGCAGTGCAAAGAAACAAAGTACAGTGTAGGAGATCAGGAGCTCCGATATTTAGGAGGCCAGACAGCTAGAAACAGAACAAAGGAAGAATGTTGTTCTTCAAATCATGTGAAGAAATTATTTTACAAAGAAAGGAAAAGGAAGGCCTCGGTGACTAATTTTTTTAATGTATCAAATGAGATGACAATCAAGGATCCATGATTTAGCAAAATGATAAACATTGGTAAACTTAAGAGCTACATGTGATAGAGAAATGAGGTTAAAAGCCTGTTGCTATGGGAACAAAAGAGAATGGGAAGAGAGGAACTAGACATAGTGGGTATCAACAACTCACTTGAAGGGTTATGCTGTAAAAAATAAAGCAGAGAAATGGAGAAAAAACTAGAGAGAGATATGAAATTACAAAAGGACTTTTTAAATTGACTTTATTTTTAAAGCAGTGTTGGATTCAGAGTGAAATTAAGCAGAAGGTACAGAGATTTTTCATATACTCCCAATCCCATGTATACATACCCTCCCTCATTATCAATATTTCCCACCAGAGCAGTTATTTGTCACAAGTGATGAACGTACATTGACACATTATATCACCCAATGTCCAGAGTTTACTTTAGGGCTCACTCTTGTTGTCATACATTCAACGAATTCAGACAAATGTATACTGACATGTACCCATCATTAAAGTATTACATAGAATAGTTTCACTGCTTGAAGAATCCTATATGTTCTGCTTGTTTATCTCTCTCTCCCCCCAACCTCTGGCAAGTACTGATCTTTTCACCGTCTCCATTGTTTTGCCTTTTGCAGAAGGTAATATAGTTGGAATCTCACGGTATATTCCCTTTTCAGAATGGCTTCTTTCACCTAGTAATATACTTTAAGTTTCCTCCATGTCTTTTCATGACTTGATACCTCATTTCTTTCTGGCACTGAATAATATCACATTGTTTGAATGTACCACAGTTTATTTATCTGTTCACCTACAGAAGGGCATCTTGGTTACTTCCGAGTTTTGGCTGCTATGAATAAAGATACTATAAACATCCATGTGCAGGTTTTTGTGTGGACATAAGTTTTCAATTCCTTTGGGTAAATACTAAGAGCGTGATTGCTGGATCATATGTTAAAAGTATATTTAGTTTTGTAAGAAACCACCAAGCTGTCTTCCAAAGTGGCTATACCATTTTGTATTTCCACCAGTGATGAAAGAGAGTTCCTGTTGATGCACATGCCCACCAGCATTTGGTGTTGTTAGTGCTTTACATTTTGACCATTCCCATAGGTACATAGCGGTACCTCACTGTTTTAATTTCCATTTCCCTAATAGCATATGATGTGGAGCATCTTTTCACATATTTATTTGCCGTTTGCATATCTTCTTTGAGGAAGTGACTGTTATGTTTCAGCCCATTTTTTAATTTGATTGTGTTCTTACTGTTAAGAGTTCGTTGTATGTTTTGGATAATAGTTCTTTATCAGATGTGTCCTTTGCAAATATTTTCTCTTAATCTATGACTGCTTTTCTCATTCTGTTCATACTTTCTCAGAACAGAAGCTTTTAATTTTAATAAATCCCAGATTATCAATTCTTTCTTTGATGGCTTGTGCCTTTAATATTGCATCTAAAAAGTCATCACCAAACCCAAGATCATCTGGATATTCTCCTATGTTCTGCCCTAGGAGTTGGGTGGTTTTGTGTTTTACACTCGGGTGTGTGGTCTATTTTGAGTTAATATTTGCAAAGGGTATAGTATCTGTGTCTATATATATATATATATATATATATATATATATATATTTACAATTGGATGTTCAGTTATTCTAGCATTATTTGTTGAAAAGACTATTTTTCCTCCATTGTATTGCCTTTCCTCTTCTGTCAAAGTTCAGTTGACTATATTTATGTGGGTTCACTCTGGACTCTCTGTTCTGTTTCATGGATCTATCTGCCTATTCTTTCATCATTTCTTTAATGGGAGAAATTACAGTACTGGAGATGACTAAGTGGAGAGGGGAAACTTAACGATACAATGGAGTCAAGGGTCAATGGCCTGGAGGAGGAACTTGGGTCTAGTCAATATTGGAGGTGTTGGATGTGCATAGGAGCACAGTCAGCTAGTGCACATCAAGGACAGGAATGTCAAACATATGGCTCTCTACGCAGACAGTGGCTGCCTAGCACTGCGTAGTAGATGTGGCTGTAGCACACTGGGAACAGTCTCTTCAGATTGCTTCCATGATCTCTGTGTAATAAAAATCAAGATTATCAGGGGTGATTGAGAATGAGAAAGAGGAGAGGCTTAAGATGAGGGCAGAGGTATTGGGGAAAATGAGACAGAGTGAGGAAGTAGATATCTGCCTGACAGCCGTTAAGGACCCTTTTGAAATGGTCATGAGTTTAAAGTAAATGAGTCAGCATAAATTTTCCCCAGGCAAGTTCAGCTGTTTAGGTGTAGGCACAGAGTAGCAGAGCTTAAATACTGCTCCACCATTTAGTAGTTGGGCGATCCTGTAAGACTTACTCTGCTTCTCCAAGCTTTTATTTTCTGATTTATTTTTACAGGTGTGTTGTAAGACTCAAATGAGATAATATATGTATACTGTAGTGATTAAGAACTTGAACACTGGAATTAGCCTGATTAAGTTTAAATCCTGACTCCTATGTTAGTAAAAGAGCAAGGGACAAGGGAAATGAGGGCATATGCAAAGTAATGTTTTTAATTACAAACCATGGAATCTAAGCTGGTGAGGAGAATATGATATGGGATAAAGGGGGATGCTAAAATGTGATTCAGTCAGTTTGGGAATTTTTGTTTTGTTTTGGAGTCAGCCAAAAAGGTAGGAAGTGGTCAAAAAGTAGAAAGCCTAAAACTAAGATTATGGTAAAAAAAGATGGTAAAATATGACCTTGGAAGTAGTTGTCTGATATAAAGGGGAGAAATTGATTAATGAAGAAGAGATCAAGAAGCTGAAAGCCAGCATATCATTTTTGTGGATATTTAAATCACTAAGAATAATGACAGGAAGTAATGTTGATAAGAATGACAGTGAAACAGAAGCTAAAATACCCAGGAATGACAGGATTCTGTAAATGACTGCAGCAAAGAGGGAAATGTGGATACTCTCAGGGCATGAACTTCAAAGGCAGGGAGGGACTTAGGAGGACCAACGAATTCAGAAAGGAAGGAAGATACTACCTCACCTGGAAGCCTAGTAGTACAAGAGATGTGGAAGAAAAAATCACCCCCACTTGATAGAGTGCATAACACATACAGTCTATCTAGCTTCCTGTCCACATAAGAAATATCAAAACCTGTAGACAATTTTTATGAGTTTATTTGAGCCAAACTGACAATAATTGCGAGGAAGCATAATCTAAACAGATTGAAAAAATGCTCCAGACAATGGCAGTTTCACCACTTATTTTATGTATCAGAATTAAAAGGGAAGATGTAAGGGGGTTTCATGAAATCCACTGGTGATAGATTAGGGAGGTGGAAGGAAGCAAAGCAAGAAAATCTCTGAGACTGAATAAAAAGTAAAATGAATAGACACACACTTCTTTTACAGGGGTGGGTACAAGATAGTTAAAAATTAACCCAGCACGTAGAGATAGTATGCTGGTGAACAAGATAATGATGAGGAGTTCTGTGGTCTCTTGTTAAGGTGGGAGAACGTGACCGGAGGGTTCTGCAAAAAAGGGGGATTACTCAGACATTCCAAAGGCGTGTTATCTTAGATGTGAAGATAGACAATAGACTGTCTCAGTTAAGGTAAGATTGACCTTTGTCAAGGAAAACACCAAACTAGGACGTGACTACTGGCCATGACTTGCTTTTAGTTAGAAAGTTTTCATTTCAGACCATCTTATGTAGTCACTTTAGGTCTCTGAGTTTGCAAGGCTGCGATGCACTCCTCCCCTGACCCTGTCAGGTTTAGTGTGTGGCCCTGTTTTCATCCACATTCCTAAAACTCAAAACTTATGTTCCAGGGTCATAAGCCAGCTGCTCAACTCTGCTAGGAAATCAGTCAGCATCATCTGTTACACTGCATCCTCAGGAGAGTCTGCAGTAAAATACCAACCCATGTAATGATGGGTTTGAAAGGTACAGACATGGCAATAGGTGTAGCCTCAGAAAAATATTCAGTACATGTCTCAAAATTAAGCATCAATAAGTAGGATAAATATAAGTCACTAATTGCTTTTAAATATAGTTTTATATTTCCTCAATTCTTCTCATTTTTTATATTGATGTAGGAATCATTCAAGAGAAACATTTTCTCTGTGATACATATATAATAATATATGTTATAGGTATAGATTTATACTTATATTTTCTTAATATCTTATTTTTGAATGCAAAAAAAACCCCTATGTAAATCAAAAAGAAAGACAAATATTTTTAAAAATTTAAAGGACTGGACATTTATTTTTACATAGACATGATTGCCTTGAAACACAACTGTTCACAGTATATTATCATCAGAGATAAAAAAATGTTGAAGTTTATAATATCCTAAGTATTTGCAATTCTAGGTAAAGAGAAGCATTTCAGTATGGAGTTATTGCATTGCCCTTTACAAACAGCCCTCTCATAAAGGCATTTTAAATAAAACTGGAATTTCAGGAATCCAATATATACCTCAAAATAAATTAATTTCACATCTCTCCCAAAATTAGTACGTGTTATTAAGTATGCCTCTAGCTACCACTTTTTGGGAAGATCTCAGTAAAACTAAGAAATAATGAATTATACTTTTAAAAAATCAGAATTAATGGAAAGAATACATTACAAAGTGCCACAATTTTAAAGACAAGAGATGAAACTCCGCTTGCATGCTCCTGCTTCACTCGCCTCACCCTGATTTCAGCCCTAGTTCCAATCAAATTTTACTTGCAAAAACAGACACTGGTCCACAGGTCACAGCTTGCCAATTTTATTTCTTAAAATATGTTTTAACACGATTACTGAGTTTTTGACATTCCCTTAAATTTTGTGCTGGAGGTAAGTACATCCCTCACCTCACTGTAGTGCTAGTCTGGGGAAGGCCTCTGAAAGTGATTCTGTAGGTCTGCTCCCAAAGCACTGCCTCGCTTTACGCAGAAACACAGACACCAGATGCTCACACACACACACTTTAAAGTAACAAGCAGTTACTGGTTTCAATTTATTTTAGTGCAAAACTGTTGTGCCCACAGCACATTGGTGCACGCCAAGAGTTTTTAAACCATGCGATACCTATTTAGTCAGGTGCGCTGATCTCTTTTTCCCTTAGATGGTAAAATAAAAAAAAAATGACAACAGCCAACGCTATAGCTATATGGTGTGAATGAGTTAAAATTATAGCTGCTTGTATCAGATCAACAAAAACTACAATGTATTTTTTTCGTGTGCTGCTGAATTTTAGTTGTGTGTCCTGAGATGAAAAAGGCTGAAAAATTGTGGGTCCAGGACCTGGCTGGCATAGCTCAGTGGATTGAGCCCAGGCTGAAAAATTGTGGGTCCAGGACCTGGCTGGCATAGCTCAGTGGATTGAGCCCAGGCTGCGAACCAAAGAGTCGCAGGTTCAATTCCTACTCAGGGTACATGCCTGGGTTGCAGGCCATGACCCCCAGCAACCTCACATTGATGTTTCTCTCTCTCTCTCTTTCTCCCTCCCTTCCCTCTCTAAAAATAAATAAATAAAATCTTTAGAAAAAAAAATGATGGGTCCACAAAGCATTTCCTGTGGGTCTTTTGACTCCTCCAGCCAACTGCTCAGTGTGCCTGCACAGTACTGCAGCAGTGAAGTCATCCTGTAGCAAATAGGCAGCTGGAAAGGGTTGACAATTATAACTGGAAGTTATCAAAATGGTATTAAAATTATATAGAACTACAAATAACAACAGTCTTGATAAGTTTTTGAAATACCCTTTAAAACTATTTCATATCTGGAATGGCTCAGTAGAGAAAAATTAAGTCACCAAAAAACACAACACACGGTAGCTTTATATAAATGATGTTAAGTTAATGGGAGAAGTACAAAAGTCTCAACTCTATCACCATTCAGCCTGGAATAAATAAAACTTTGACAGAACAAATTAAGGAGTAAACAATTTAGTACCATAATTAGCAGAGAGAAATGTAAAAATTAGTAATTATTGAAGAAACCATATGTGAAATGTATTAACTGTAGATATTAAAACTATATTATATTATTTTGTCAGATTATATAATGAGTGAGACTTTTTTTCAGAGAATAAACTACTTCCTGGGAGGGAGATTAGGTTTTTGGGAAGCCTCATTATTTAGGCCACAGTTAACTTACATTAGTTTTATATTATGGTTTGCACACTGGGATATCTGACTTAATTTTAAAAATAGTTTTTAAGAGAGCTTGATGAGGTGTCACAAAACAATATTTAGCAACTGATAATTCCAGGTTAATGAATAAATCTGCAGCTTCTATGCCTCTCAGGTCATGTGATATTTTTAGGATATAACCTGAAAAAGGTTAGTGTCACAGAGAGGGGAACCCTCTGCCAGTCAAGGCTCACACCCTCTCAGAGATCCTCAGAATGGTAGGCTAATTCTAGAATATCTCCAGGAATATCAGTATTTGCTATGTATGCCAAGTCCATTTGTGGCAATGGAAATCGTTAAAGAAAACTGGAAGGCAGACCCATCTAAGTTACTCAGGGTTTTTCTAACCTTCTATGTCCTAATACAAGAAATAATCTTATTTACTCACTCATTCATTCATTCATTCATTCCTCCCCAAATATTAAATACACACACTGTAGAAAGCACTGGGATATACTTCCACTGAAGGTCTTATATTTTATTAGAGAAGGGAATACACACACACACACACACATATACACATATAAATATCCACATATATAATCATAAGTAAAACTAATTCAAGATTGAGTAAAAATAGTATAAAAGAAATTAATGAGGAGCAAAAAAACATATTATTGAGGCCACAATCTCCTTTATTAAACCAGGGAAGCCCTCTCTGAGGAAGTAGCCTCAGTAACAACCTAAAAGAAGAGCATTAAAAAGCATGGCATGAGAGAACATACCTGTGAGGGCATGTCATCCCCTTGGTCAGAAAAATTTCCTGCAGCAGAGTGAAATCTGGCACATTCGAGAAGCCTAAAATGCTATCACATCCAGAATGCATCGGATAGGGGAGTACCTGTCACACCACACACACACACACACACACACACACACACACACTTCAAGTGTCCTGAAATACATAGCATGCAAAATTGAAATGAGGTAGACAAAGAACTGTAGAAACTGAAGCATTTAGAATCATAGCCTCATTGAGGTTAGTTTTTACACCATAAAATTCACTTATTATAAATGTCAGTTTAACAGTTTTTAATAAATATGTCCAATTGTGCCACCATCACCACCACAACCAGTTTAAAACTTTTCATCACCCCAAAAGATTGCCTCATGTCCTTAGCAGTTAACCTCCACTCCTATCTCCAGCCCCATGCAACCAGTGATCTCCTTTTTTTTGTTCACAGATTTTCTGTTTCTAGAAATTTCATATCAATGTATTCCTACTACATATCATAATATACATAGGAAACATACTACATAATCGTGTAATCTTTGTTTTGGCTCTTTAGCATAATGTGTTTGAGGTTCCTCTGTTATTTCATGTATCAGTAGCAGTTTGTTACTTTTAGTTTCTGAATTATATTTCACTGTATGGATAGAGTGTCTTTTATTATTTTACCAGTGGATAACATTTGAATCATTTCCATTTAGGTCTATCATGATAATGCTGCTATAATCACTGATGGACAAGTCTACATGAACACCAGTTTGGGGTAGATCCGTAGGAGTAAAATTGCCTGGTAATGTGTTAACTCTATGATTAAAGTTTAAAGAAGTTGCCACATGGTTTGAGCCACCTATTTTTAATTCCTTGCTCATAGACCAATTTTTCAGGATAATAACAATTATGAGAGAACCTACCAGAATACTTGATTGAGTTTCTTCCATACTTAATCTCTTTCCGATCTGACCCTATAACACCACCGTGAACCTGGCTAGGAACATAGCAACTATTGCCATTCACAGAAGGGAAAGTTCAAAAGAATGAGAATAAAGTGGCCAGCTTTATAGCTCTATAGCTATAGTCTATGAAAATAAAGACTCATGTGAACATTATCTAATTAATAATTTTGAATGACTATCACAGTTTATTCCATGAAAACAGGAACTACCATGGAAAAAAATAATTCTGCTTTTTGGGTCGAAGTTGTGTATAGGTCTATCCAGCTTGGAAATGTACTGTGCACTCATCAGAAATATGTATCCACCACGAGATGAAACATATAGATTCTGTCGTCTACTAATTTGAATGTTTCCATAACATTAAATTATTTCTATCTGCCCATCATCTACATCTAAAAAATGGACTTTCCCATGGTATTTTCAGATCTCAGAAATTTAAAAGTTAAATGCAATGCCAAACGGGCCTGTTAGAAGCGAATGGCAAAACTGATGAAGACAATGTGCAGTGACTCTATATGAGGCAGAAACATGCACAACACAGAAAGAAAAAGAAACTAAAAATATCTGATGTTTTTATAAAGGAAAGCAGAGCCAAAAGCAATTTGTCTGTGCTTCTTTCCCATCTGTGTGGCTCCTTCAGTTAAACAGACAATGTAGTCAGATCTGATTTGCTTTCCCATTACAGAAGTTGTGGCTTAACTAGGAGCTCTGCTGGAATGTCTAGATAAAGACATCTTTACATAAATACTGTGTGTGTGTGTGTGTATATATATGTATGTATGTTTTACACATATGCTTTCTACATGTATTTTTGTACACACACACTGTGTCCCCATCTTCAGGTAATATATTAGCCATGAGAAAGGGAAGCCTTTCTTCCAGGCCTGGGAGAAATATTTGTTCTCCTAAACTTGACTATAACACTAGAAGAGCCACAGAGAAAGAGTTCTTTCCCAGCTTTCATATTTGAGAAGAAAGTTGTTACCTCTTGTGTAATCAGGGCTAGAAGAAACAAACTGAGTACCTATTAAAAACACCGCAGGGCAGATAATAGGTATATATACTGAGGTCCTTGTCCATCAGATGGGGGACTAAGAGGCTAAGTGATTTATCCAACTTTATTAAGTGCTTCCCATGAGGAGTCAACCATGACATCAGACAGCCTTTCCTTCAGACTAGTGCTCCAGCCAGCGGACCACTCTAGCTACAAACATTTGCCCCAGCTGTATTTTTCCCACTCCTGGATGATTGTCTGCCTGTCAACAAAACGACAGAAGCACTAAGTGAAAATATCCTTATGTGGGCATAGCTGCCTCTTCATGGCAGAGCCAATTTGGATCCCATCCATTAGCAGGGATGTCCCAGAAGCTTCCCATTTTAGTTCAGCCTCTTTCAACTCTGGATTGTAAACAAACAGTAGGATTTTCCACAGTGGAAGGGGGAATAAAGAGACAAAGGATGCAGAAGAGAATGGGTAGGTGAGGCTAGCACCTGGTTCACCGGAGGAATTAGAAATTAAAAGAATGACTGGAAATCTTCAGGGACTCTCCTGCAAAAGCCCTGGACCTTGTAGTTTTTAAAGTCCATGAAGTGCATGTTGCTCTTCCCTCCTTTTCTTCCCTATGCTTTTAAATTTCCTTATCGTTGCTTGGTTGATCTCCCTTTTTACTTAGTCTCTCTTGATGGTTGAAGTAGTAGGTCAAAATTGAACACATCTAGTAGGTGGTTGCTGGTTCATTAGTAAGGATTACTTACTATAATTGCCTGGTCTGAATAGCATTAATATGATTCCAATGATTTCACAAAACTTTCTAGATTAAATGTTTTTTAAAAAATCATAATTGATTACATTCCACATAATTTAGGGCATGTCCAGACATCTCCCTTCCATGATTCTCTGCCTCCTAGAATCAAGCACAATTTTGATATATATATATGTCTCACATGTCACATTGTGCTAAAATGTGATAGAATTAGAAGAGCCAGGAGTTTAGGGTCAGGTGGCCAAAATAGGATTTAAAGCCCACATTACTTAGTAAATTTGCTGTGGGTCCTTGAGTAGTCTGGGTTTTGGTTTCCACTTAGTAAAATGGCAGTTATAATAATGACTTCACAGGGTTGATGTGAAGACTAAATGACTGCCTACACCAATACAAAAGCTATGAAAGTTGCTGTTAGTTGTATTATTATTAATTTCTGAGTATGATGTGAATAAAAGTGAGTGTGAGATTGTGATGGCCAGACCACAGTAAGGATATGATAAGAAATTATTTCAATTTGGCATTAGTATGGTCCCTGTGGTCAATAATGTTATCTTTTCTTAAAATTTAAGGAATTGAGTAGTATCAAGTGTAAGGTAAACAGATAAGTAACCCAATATTTTCTACTAATTACAAAAATATAAAATTTAAAAAATACCATGAATTCAGGATTACTTTTAAATGTATCTGTATCTTATTGATCACTGCAGTATTTACATGAACTTACAAAAAACAGCATATTTTCATGTTAGTGATATTTATTCAGATTACAAAAAAAAATGCTTGGTGCACATATGGATCAGTGGGCCACATCCAATAACTCCGTCACTCCTTACAGTCCCTTGGCACACAGGCTGGGAATCACCGATGTTGGTTAAGGTCAAAATAGACAGGGGAGCCTTCCACTTACTAGCTCTGCTTGCCAAGTGGAAATGCTAACCTGCTCTTTCCCAGGATTTTAGAAAAGTGTTTCAAGATATTTCACAAGATAAATGGAAATGGAATAAACACAAGGCCTTAAGGAAAATATACTTCTGGTGCATTTATTAAGCACTTGGATCTGATGCATGACACCTGCTTGAAACTCAAAGAATTATCACAGGCTTCGCCGAGGAAGAAAAGACAAGAAATATGACTGCACACAGGCTCATACTTCAGCAAGTCAATGTTTTTAAATCAATGAAAAACAATCCAGTGATTGTGTTTGCTTCAAAGAGAAAGCAATGTAGGATGACATACAGTATTTCAAGCTGTTCAAATTACTGATGGCAGAGTGGCAAGATATATATCCATTAAAACCAAATAGTTGTTTCAAAGTATGTTGGCCAACAGAGATAAATAGTGTTTCCCTGAAGCAAATATAAATGTTTTTCCTCACAATTTTAGACTGTAGAATGCTTTTAATCCCAAGTACTTATTGTTTATTTGGGAAATTTTCATTTTACACCTTCATTCAGAATTTCTCAAGTTAGCCCACCAAAATCATTTTCTTCCTCAACAAAGAGGCATATGCATTAGGTATCGAGTAATGCATATCTCCATACCAGACTTTCTCATGGTCTCATCCCCATCAGTTAAATTAATCACACTGAATGAGTGAAACGTGAATGACTAAAATGTGTTGAATGCAAAGGCTATTCTCACAACAGTATTACATCATCAACACTACTGTCCAGCTAGAAATTAATGGGCTGTATTTAGGCATTATTATTTGAGAGAAAGAGATACATGCAATTTATCTTTCTTTCTTAATTCTTTTTCATCAGCATTTTCATTAATAATTTTTTAAAAGATTACTTTGAACACAAAACACTAAATCATTATGTTGGTACTCAGAGTCTCACATCCTCCTTGTTAGGGTGGTCAGTGATGCAGGCTGTGAAAGAATTCATAAAGGGAAGAAAGTACAGAGAGTAAAGGTTTTTATTTTACTTTCAAAAGAGAGGGAAAGGGCTGGCTATGGAGATGTGCACCAGCCCAGAGGGGTCAGGGCTTTGAGTTTTTATTAGACAATCGGGGTGGTTGCGGAGTAGGATGTTTCTATTGGTCTTGCATAGGCTGTAACTTACTTGTTCGATGTTGATGTTGTCTTTGGGTGCAAGGCCCAGTCTGGCCACTGTTGTCTGCTATGTCCTGTTTCATAAGTAAGTTCCCAGAGCTCTGTGCCTTCAGGATGCTTCCAGTAATTTTCTAGTCCTGAGGATAAAGGCTCATGAAATAGTTAGGGTCAGTCATGCGTTATGGAGTCCAGCTTTCTATGGGAAAGAGGGCCTGAGAAAGGGGCTTTTGTCCTACTACTCATGATCAGTGAAAATGACCTCTCCTTTGCCTGCTTAGAAAACCCATGGTTGCTATGTGAAATCACAGAATAATAACCAATCAGTAGCATATATTGATTATAGGTGTTCAAAACTTAAATAGATTTCTTCTATAAAATTTTTTCTTCAAGTAATAATTTAAAAATGACCTTAGCATTATTCCAATTCCATCCTTCCCAACTACTTACAGTTATTTCCCATAAAGCAGAGCTTAAAAAATTTGGAAAAAAAATATATTCTTTCTGATTCCTCAAAAAATTGACCATGATAATTAATAATAAGTCCAG
This sequence comes from Phyllostomus discolor, assembly GCF_004126475.2. Lineage (NCBI taxonomy): Eukaryota > Metazoa > Chordata > Mammalia > Chiroptera > Phyllostomidae > Phyllostomus > Phyllostomus discolor. Next base: position 57,131,998 of record NC_040905.2, read on the forward strand.
AATCTGGGCTTTCATTTGCATATGACAAAACCCTGGAAAAATGTAAGAGATACTCATGCATTATGTTCCATAAAGGCGCCAAAAAGAAGAGTAGCATGCATTGAAGGCCGGTGGTATGTTCTTTAACTAAAGGTTAAAAGTATCTGAATAAAGTGATAATTGCTGGTTCAGAATCTCTATTAAAAAACTATATAGGATAATAAAAGATGTAAAAATGACCAATGTTTGTACTGGACAATGGTATAAATATCTATGGGTCTTAGTAGACAAATTGATGATTGGGAAGCAACATATTATTATGGTTAAAATAACACTGTGGTATATTTAAAGAAATCTAAACATTTTAGTCAAAGAATTGGTCAGACAACAAAAACACGATTTTTAATTACTAAACCCTGAAAAATGAGATGATAACTTGGAGTCATGGCATAAAATATTAACCAAAATTATTAAAACTTGAACAATAGAAAAACATATATTTTAAATTCTAATCTCAAATCTAGTCATAATTGTGATGTACCTAAGTGCTCTATATGGATTGTCTATTTGTTTCACTTTCACAGTCTTATACTAGTATCAATATCCACTTATGTTCAACAATATAGAGCTAGAAAGCACCTAAACTAGGGTTGTAATTCAGACAAGCCTAACCTCAAAGTCTGTGACCCTAACTACTACACAGCACACTACACTATAAAATCTTGGTTTTACCTCTAGACCTATTTCCCTGAAAGTTTTCCCCATAATAATAAAGAAACCATAACCCATAAATTAGTCAAGACCCTTATGCCTAAGTATTATACTTGACTCACTTCTCTCTACTCACACTCCACATTCAAACCATCAGCAAGCCCTGTCAAGCCCTCTTAAATATTTTTCTGCATTTTTACCTTCACCATCCTATCCTGAGTCACCATTTTCTCTCATCTGGAAAACTCAACCTCCTAAATAGTCTTCTGGCTTCAATTCCACTATAACACACAACAGTTATATTTAAAATTATAAATCAGATTCAGCTCAAATGTCTTCCCACTCTGCTTAGAATAAAATCTTACATTTCTTAACTGGCATACAAAGTCTTATATGACCTGGTCCCTCCCTCTCTCCCCAACCTCATTCTCTAGACTCCTTTCCAGGGAGAGCTGGACATAAAATGCTAAATTTATTCCCATCTGTAGAGGCCTTGCACTTGCTCTTACCTCTCCCTGAAGCTATTCTCCCTCTTTGTCTAGGGCTGGCCCTGTCTTACATTCAGATCTCAATTTAGAAGTCACCCTCCACCCTACACCAGGAAATGCCTTTATTGATTCCCAAATTTAAAGTAACTAGCCAGTCACTCTCTGTTCACCTCGCCCTGCCCTATTCTAATTCTCTGCCCAACATTACTCACACCTGGCATTTTCTTGTTTTTGTTGGTTTATTTATTGTTTCTCTACACCAAAAAGAATAAAAGTTCTATAAGATATTGTCTCATTCGTGCTGGATTCCCAGTGCCCCAGGCTAAAGCTCAGTGAATACTTCCTGAATGAGTCATGAATGAAGAGAGCTACTGCTCACATATGGAGCACATTAAGTGATTTGTACAGAATGATTTCAGTAATGTCCACAGGGATCCTCCACCCTCTTCCAATCCTCCTTTACCCAATTTATAGATATTGTAAACCTTCTATCTAAGAAAAGAATGTGTTTTTTGTTAAAATTAGGACATCCTCCCCCAATGACTTACATTTTAAGCATTTATACCTCAGTGTGAATAATTTTAAGATAGGAATAAGAAAAGAAAAAATGAAGCTATTAAATGATTGAAACTGAGAGAAAAAGAACTGAGGCATCAGTTTAACAGGGTGCAAAGTAGGGCAGGGGTCCCCAAATGTATTCCCCACAGCCAATGGTTGGCGGATGTGGGAAGGGGATGATACAGGGGGTTAAGATACTTTTCATAACAATGACAAGTCCAAGTCGATAGCTAGTTGACAGCTGTGCTGATGCCCCAAGGTAAAAGTTCTGATTGTCTTTCAGACATATAATGAGATAGCCTGGGCATCTCATACAGCAGCTGAGAAAGAGGCAGGGAGGCAGAGGCTCCCATGTCATGGGGTACTCTTGCCCTGACTAAAGATGGCAGCTGAAAAAAGGTAAAAGATATGGGGGTGGGGGAATAGCACATTGTAGGAGGGGCCAGATATGAGGTCACGTAGGAAGCTCCAGTATTTAAAAAAAGGGTAGACTGAAAGGGTAGACCAGCCATGTGGCTTGAAAGGGTATGGAAGGCCATGAGGTCAGTAGTAAGTGGCAGCCATGAGGAAGGCAGCCATGAAGAAGGAGCCATGAAGTAGGAGGATTTGCCATAAGGTCCGGTGTATAAGGAGATGCCACATGGTTTGGAATACGGAAATGCCATGCAGATTTGGATTAAGAGCTGGAGTAGGAAAGAGGAAACCTGCTGGGAAACCTGCCTGGAGAACATGACCACAGAGCAGATGGAGCTGGGAATCTCAGGGACCTGCCTAACCAACCAAGCACGGATTAGTGGGAGAGATGCCTGGAATGCTGAATGCTGAGCCACAGGCTTCTGTTTTTCTGAAAGACAGTATGTCTGACTGGAGTATTCTGATTCTGGCCTAGGTTGGGAAAGGGGGGCGGGATTTCTGTTGTTATGTCTCATTCCCTTTAAAACTAACCCTAACCTCAAACTATGTTTTAAAGGGAGTGGAATTTAACAGCAGAAATATGCCATTATTCTGAATCTGTACTACCTTTAAATAAACAAGCCCTTGCCTTTTTCACCAAGCCCTTGCATTGGGTGTCCCAGTTCTTGGTGGCAGGCAATCAAACCCCACAGCTGTTCCAGAACAGCAAAGGTGGGGTTCTGTAACAGCATGGCACACCTGATGAATTCAAAGATTGTCCCAGGTTCCATCCTTAATGGGAGCTTTGCGTAACAAGTGAGGCCTGATGCAGACTTAATGTTTCTTAGAAACAGAATTCAAGAACTGACAAAAGCCAGCCATCTGTTCTTCTGATGCTAAAGGCAGACAAAGGGGAAAAAAAAATGAAATGCAGTACAGAGAATTTAGATTGTTATTGTCATCATCACTTCTATCATTGCTGTTTTCATGATCATTATATAAATAACAAAATCTACAAATATTTATTAGTAACTTCTATTTATAAGACACGGTGCTAGAAAAGACAACAAAACTCAAGCTGTGCTCCAAAATACATTAAAAGCTATAGAAGAATTTTAATATGTGTCCAGGTAAGTATAACAAAAATAAGAAAGTAGAAATCAATGTAGGAGAATGAAATGTGCAGGTGGGGTGACATTATTTGTGAGCTATGTAAATGAGAGAAAATCAGATATGCTTCATGGCACTGGGAATGCTTGTGCTGAGTCTTGAATGACTGAAATGAGACAAAGAGAAGGGGTTTCCAGGAGCAATGGAATAGCATAACAAAAGAGTAAAAGTAGAGAGTATTGTGGCATGTTCTGTAACAGTGTATTGTTCTGTGTGCTAAAGCATCAAGTACCCAGGGGAAGACAACTTGCAGATGAGCAGAAAAGGTAAATTGGGGGCTGCATGGTTAGAGATCCCAAATACCATGCTAAGTTTGAGCTTGATTCAAAAGATCATGAGAATCCAATAAAGGGCTTTGAAAATAGGAGTACTGGGAAAAGACTGGCTTTAAGGTAATTAGCAAGATCCCACAGCAGTAGTTCTCAAAACATGGTCTCTGTACCCATAACAGCAACCTCACCTTGAAATCATTAGAAATGCAAATTCTGGGACATGTTCCCAGACCAAACGAATTGAACTTCTAGAGATGCAGCCCAACAGTCTGTGTTTTAACAAATACCAGTGATTCAGATTCAGACTCAAATCAGAGAACCTCTGCTGTAAGGTATGCAAAAGATTAAAAGGGAAAGAGGCCAGAAGGGCTGAGGTCCACCAGGAGCCAATGAATCTGCTGGCAGACTATTGAGGAGGCTATTGAACTCTTATGTGAGAGGAAGTGAGGGCCTGAACGAAATCAGTGGAAACAGAAAAAAGGGGTTTGAGACAATGATATTATAAAAATAAAGTCAACAGTCTTGACATTTGTTATTCTTTGCCATTATGAATTTTTAAAATAATTTTTCAAAAAGATAATCCTTAGTTCAATTTACACATATTATAAATCTGAAAATATGAAAGTGGACTAATGGCATTTCCCCCACTCTACTTAAAAAAGCTTAATTCCATTTGTCAATGTAAGAGACATGCAAACCTGTGAAGAAGTTTTGGTGAGCTTATTGAGCCAAACTGATGACAATTGACAATTGCCAGAAAGCAAAATTTCTAGAGTGAGTAATGCTCTAGAGAATGGCACTTTTCACCTTGTTTTACACATTACAATCAAAAGAGGAGGTGAAAGGGGTTACAAGAAATCCACTGGTGATAGAATAGGGAGATGGAGGAAGCAAAGGAGAGAGGAACCTCTAGGACTGGATAACAGGCAAGACAATAGGCACGTGCTTTTACACAGGGGGGTACAGGGTGCTTAACAGTCAGCAATTAACATGACAATAACAATGAGGGGATTTGTGGTCTCCAGCTCCTGTGCTTTGAGGGGTCCGAAAAAAGGAAATTTGACATTCCAAAGGTATGTTATCCTAGATGCAAAAAGACAATAGACAGGCTCAGTTAAGTAAAGACTGAACTTTGTTGGAAACATACCAGTCTAGGACATGACTGCCCACCATGAACTGCTTTTAGTTAGAAGGTTTTAATTTCAGACCAGTCTATGTGGTTACTTGTAAGGCCACCACGAAGGTCTCCCCTGAGCTTTGTCAGGTTTAGTATGTGGCTCCTTTTCTTCCACACTTACAGGAAAGAGACTGTTCTTCTGCAAGACCATTAAAATTAGCACAATGAGTAAGTTTTGTATGGATTTGACAATCTCTTTTATTAGTAAATCTGGAACTACCAGACCTCTCTTGCTGAATTCCAATTCTATTTCATTTTACACTGTGATTTTTTAATGCTCTTATTTGTGCATTATTTTAATTTTTTCATTATATATTGTGCCATTTAGTATTCTCCATGATTATGTTTTCACTGAACAGATGCACTAAGGCTTCACTGCACCAAATTCCATGATCCATAATTAGATGGCAATATGTTTTCTTTATGAACTAAATACATTTTTAGTTACTTGGACATTAATTAAAATCACATGCTGGATTGTTACATCTTATCAACACATTTTTGAGGAAATATTTTTGGTTTACTTGAATGCTTTAAAACATTCTATTTTATACTATATAATTCTTTTAACCATAAGAACAGATAGTGTAGCTAATATATAAATATTAATTAGAGTTACATCACAGAGCCATTAATGAGACATAACCATTCACATGCAAAAGCAATGGCATTTGATGAATTAGGAGGAAATAATTGTTTTCTTTATTAGTTGTTACTTTTTAAATATATCATGATCTATATTTATTTTCATGGTAATTATAGGAAAAATAAATGAAACAAAAATTCAGAATAATGGTAAACAATGACCAATATCACACTACCATAGGAATAAAAGCAAATTTAAAACTTCACAAAAATTCACATACTCATAAAAAGAGCCTGGATATAAGGTGATATGGAAATCATACTCATTAGTAATGTCATATTGTACTATTTTGAACATTCTGAACTTCTCATGAATTTGAATAATCCTCTCATTTCATGAAAAAAAAAAAAAACTGGGAACAGGCTTTCCAAGGGAGGAAGAGAAAATTTCTAACCTCTAACAAAATGTTGGCGAATTGAACTCCAGATAGTTACTCCCCTTATTCCTTGCATTCCTATCTGTTTTTGTAAACTTAGTCTGGAACTGGCCAGAGGTAAAGGGAAACAGGGAGTACATATAAAAATCATTCTAGCATGTCTCTATCATTCTGTCTCTGTTACTCTCCTCTTTCCTCATTTGCAGCTGCATGCAGTTCATATAAAAATTCAGCAGGTATAAAAACTCCCTTTAATGCAAGTCCTGCCTAGTATATAGACAGGAATTATAAGGGGATTCTGCCTCAAATACAAAGGGACATGAAGGAGAAAGGCTGTGACCTATTTGGAATTTTTTTTTAATCCAAAATTGTTCCTCCCCTTCTCTATTGACTTTTTCCAAGGAATAACATATATGGCAAACTGATATTTATTTGGTTGTCTGTGAAGCATCCTGACTATATATCTACATTAAGTGGGCAAGGGAACAGCAACAGGGTCCAACAGCTCAGCATCTTACTAGTATGGTGACATTTTGAGAATATGTTTCGGGAAGGGCTACCTGCAAGAACTGAGCCTACTAAACATGTAGCCAAAATTTATCAATTATATTTACAAGCATGGTTAACAACAAAGTTCAAAAGCTGAAAAAACATTTCTGCATTGAAGCTTCTAGAAGGGAGTAGCAGGAAGTACTTGCCTGTTGAAAACAGATCATTATTTAATGTTTCTCTTATTTGAAAGGGAGGTTCCATGTTTATACTTAAAGCAGAACCCACCTATGTTAGAAATGCAGAATCTTACGCCTCCCCCCAGATCTACTAAATCAGAATCTACAGTTTGACAATGTCCTCCTCATGATAATGGGTATAACACCATAAAGTTTGCAAAGTACTTTTTTCAATGCTATCAGTTAGTAACAATAAAGTGCTTATAAATCATATACTCCCTGTATCTAAACATCTTGGATAGTTGGGGTGAGAAATGACTGGATGAAAAATATTTGATACATATGCTATAATATTCATTGTGTATCTAAAAATCAAATTTAACTAAATGTCCTGTATTTAATCCAGCAACCCTAACTGGGTACACAGACTGACACTGCCCCTCTTATTTTGTACAGAGAACCCCCAGCCAGCTCTCCCTGAGAATCATCGTGTCCACAGGAGCAGCTCTGGTTGGCCTCTGCCCTGCACTGCTCTACACAGTCAGGAACGACTCTCCTCTCTGGCTTGCCTGTGCTGAGACCACCCTAAGATAAGAAAATTCGTAAATTAAAATTATTATAAAGAAAATGATAACTTTTCCTTTCTCCTGTAAGTTTTACAGTGATATTTACCAGTGAAAAAATAAATAGTCAGACTTCCATTTCTGGCAACGTGACTCACACACACCTGCCCCCTGAAGAATTTGTAAAAAGTTAATAACCTATCTTCTTAAATGTTTTGATTAATCCACAAGAAAATAACAAACATTCAGACTAAAATCTAAGTGAAGGTGGAAATAGTGCTAAAGGCTTGCTGAAACTAGGTTTCATCCTGACAGATTTATGAAACATAGTAAACTTGATGTTTCCCTTTAATGGCTTTCAGAGGCTCAAGGGACAAGAGACAAAAATCAGGGCTTGCTTGGGGCGGCTTGCTTGGGGCAGGCAGTCTATGTGAAAGTTCCTAAGCAGCTGTGACCCCAGAGGTCCGGCCTTCATAGCAGAAGTGAGGCTAAAGGTACTTCCCTGAGAGTTCATAAGCAAAAGAATGTTTTCACATGGGTTTGTAGCTTAAATTTACATCTATAGGTACTCTGATAATCTCAAGTCAAAAACTAAATTTATATTCATCCCAAACTATGTACTACACACAGATCCATACTGAGGCAAATAAAAATTCTCTCTTGAGAACCCATGTTCATCCTAAACTGAAATATTTCCCACAGATGAGATTCTAAGAAACATAAGTCCATAGTACCAAATAACACACCAACCCCCAAAGACATCAAAAGAGAAAACAAGCATATAAAGATAGCAGGAATGGATTTATAAATATAAAATATTAAATAAATAAATATATATTTAAACATAAAATTAATATTAAAGTATGAGTAGAAAATCAATACAATAAAGTATTAAAGGAAATAATGAGGCAGATTTGAAAAAAGCAGAGAATTTACAAAAATAAAAACATAATTAAAATTACAATTTCAGTGGATAGATTAGGGATACATCAGTAAAATGATGAGGCATCTAAGAAAACCCCTAAAAATCGGTGATTCCCCCAAAGTTCCAATCTTAGTAGTAAAGGCAAAGTTAAAAACATAAGTGAACAAAACAGAGCTTTCACACAAATTTATAGCCAGCCTTCATTTACACAATGTGAGTGCTCTGAAAAACTCAAGCTAAAATTTAAGTTTTCAGAAACATTACTAAATAAAAGAAGAAAAAGTAAGAAATAAGTATACTTGAAAATAAAATTTCTGATAATTTTCCAATATAAATGAAAGACATCAATCTACATATTCAAAATATTGAAAGAAATCCTCACACTCACCGCAGTGAAACTGCAGAACACCAAAGATTAAGAGGAAGATATAATTAGAATTATAAAGTCAGACTGTTTTCCAGAGTCAAGAATAGGCTGATAGGTGACTTAACCAAAGCCAGAATTAAATAGAATTATATATTCAATATAATAAAAAAATAATTGTGAACAATGAATTCTATGAATTTAATGTTATAGTTATTATAGTAGTAGCAGTAATAATTTATTGTGGAGTTAGAAAATATAGACACAAAATACCTGAAACCAAGATGAAATACTATGAAGTATAAGATATTGGATTAAACCACACTAAGGTTTTAATGTTGTAGGAGGAAAGGTAAAGATATTGCTTATTAGTATATGGTTATACATTAAATATACATGTTAAAATATCTCAGTTATTCACTAAAAATATTATAGTGACTGGAAGCACACAAACTAATTGCTGATCACAGTGTAATTAAATTCGAAATAATAACAAAAAGATAACTAGCTTTAACCATGTGTTTAAAATTTTATAAAGTACTTTCCAAATAATCATAACTCAAAAAGAAAACACAATAAAAATAACATATTTAAATACAAATGATAGTAGAATGTTATGCATCATTATTATGAGGCAATTGAAACAGTATTAAGACAGAAATGTATCATTATATGTTTATTTTAATAAAGAAGTTAGAAGATAAAATAGAAAAATAATATAAGACTAAACTTTAAAAGCAAGACAATTTATTATAAAGATGAAGACAGTAGTTAGTGAAAGAAAATACACATTATAGAATGACGAAAATTTCTCACTTTTCAAAACAATAATAAAATTGCCAATCATCTGGTACAAATAATAAAAAAGCAGATAAGACACCAAAAAATAGGAATAAAAGATAAGGCAGAGCTGCATTACTATAGATTTTACAAAGATAATAAAAAAAATTTTCCTATACTGAAAACTCCATTTACCAATGAGATCTACCATGCACTTAAAAACCAAATGATTAAAATCCAAAAGATCTGTCATAGGGTATAGTGAAAAACAAGAATACTACCCAGTTTATATTATGAGAGTAGAATATCTGAGATATAGATCCAGACAGGAACAAAATGAGAAAAAGAATCTTATAATCACAGGTGCATAAATCTAAATATATATATAAGCAGCTGGGGTGGGGTGAGTGATGAGGGGAAAATAGAGATAACAATAAAAATAAATAAATTTCTAAAATCATATATTATAGCATATATATGTGCAAATTAAACCTAGCAATGTATGAAAAATCATGACTGGGTTAAGTTATCCTAGAACTATATGATTGTCCCCACATTTGAAAACAAATTACTATAATTCACTACAGTATTAAAGGGAAAAATCATATGATCTTTCTATTTTCTATTGGTCTAGAAAACTTAGAAAATTTTATAATTCAGGAATTGCACATTTTAAAGTTATTTCTACTTATTGATTTGAGGGGGCAGAGAGAGAGAGACTAATTTATACATTTATTGGTTGATTCTTGTATGTGCCCTGACTGGGCAGTGAGCCCACAACCTTGGCACATCTGGATGACATGCTAACCGCTGAACTACCAGGCTAAGGCCCACGTGATTTTTTAAAAAGGAAAACAACATCTCTGACCGCACAAGAAATAGAAAGAAACCTCATTGACTAGATAAAGGTAGTTGGGGAAAAAACCTATAGTAAAAATCATTCTTAATAGTAAAATAGCATACACTGTCCCTACAGCATCCGGAATGAGACAAGGGTGCCTGTAATCATCACTTCTGTTCACAATTGTACTTAGTTATCATGGCCAACACAGTAAGGCAAGAAAAATAATTCAAAGTTTATGCATTAGAAATAAAAAATAATAAAAGTTTCATCAATTATAGATATATTATTTAATATGTATAAAGCCTAATATATATGTATCGATATAATTAGAATTGATTATATGGCAATTTTTATAAGCATGCAAGGTATAAAATAGCATACAAAATTAAATTATACTTTTTATAACTGAACCACAAATTTAGATTGTATGATAATATAAATGTTATTTAGTATCTTATAAAGACACATGAATTCTGAGGAATTAATATAACAAAAAGGCTATCAAAATTGTATAGAGGACACTGTAAAATGCATTAAAATTTAAAGAAAACAAATGGGATTCTTAAATTAAAAGATTGTATAATATAAAGATGTCAAATCTCCCCAAATTTATCAATAAAAATTTAAATAATCTCTAAATAAAATGTTTAAGTAGAAGTTGACAAGCAAATAAAATTAAAATGCCAAAGGTTAAAGATAAAGAGAGAATCTTAAAAGCAGCAAGAGAAAAGCAGTTAATTACCTACAAGGGAGTTCCCATAAGACTGTTAGCTGATTTCTCAAAAGAAATTTTGCATCCTGGCTGGTATAACTCAGTGGATTGAGTGCAGGCCTGCAAATCAAAGGGTTGCCAGTTCAATTCCCAGTTCAGGGCACATGCCTGAGTTTTAGGCAAGGTTCCCCAGTGGGGGGGTGCTTGAGGGGCAACTACACACTGATGCTTCTCTCCCTTTCTTTCTCCTTCCCTTCCCCTCTCTCTAAAAACATATAAATAAAATCTTTAAAACAAAAAGAAAGGAACTTTGCAGGCTAGAAGGGATTGGCAAGAAATTCAAAGTCATGAAAAATAGGGACCAACAATCAAGATTGCTTTACCCAGCAAAGCTATCATTTAGAATTGAAGGGCAGATAAACAGCCCCCCAGACAAGAAAAAAACTTAACGAGTTCATCACCAAACTTATATTAATATAATGTTAAAGGTATATCTATATAAATGTTATATAATATTAATGTTAAAGGTATAAATGTATAATGTTAATGTATATACATTATATGCATTATACATTATATACATTATATGCATAATGCAAATGTATAATGTTAAAGGTATAAATGTATATATGTTATATAGTATTAATATAATGTTAATGTTATAATAAATTAAGTTTATTTAAGAAAAAGATCAAAACTATAAATGATAAAATGGCAATAAATACAAAGCTATCAACAATTGAATTTGAAAAACAAACTAAGCAAACAAGACCAGAGACAGAATCAAAACAAAGTTATGCCCTGAATAACAAGTTGGAATGTCATTTCTTATTAGATATCAAGAATTATTTTTAAATTATTGTAATCATGACATTGTGGTATTGCCCCAGAGTGTGAAAAACAGTCCAAGCAAAATACCCCAGAAAAAGACTCACACATTCATAGAAATTTGATTTGTGATAAAGTTAACATTTCAGACCAATGAAAAAAATATGAACTTTAAAATAAATGGTGCTGGGGCAATTGATTGTTAATATGGAATACATAAATAGAACTAAATTTTACCCCACGTCCCACAATAATCAATCTAGTGGTGATAGGGTCCTGGGTATGAAAAACAAAACTAAAATTTTACCTTTTGAGATAGCATGGATGAACCTGGAGAATATTATGCAGAAATAACTGAAGTGAAATAAGCCAGTCAGAGAAAGACAAATGGCATATGATTTCACTCATATGTGGAATCTAACTAACAAACTGAACAAGCAAAATAGAAACAGACTCATTAGTAGAGAGCAGGCTAATAGCTCTGGAGTTGGGGGTTTGGGGGATTGAACAAAAATAAAAAATGACTATGGATGTGGACAACAGTGTGGTGATTAAGGAGGGAGGGGGAGGTAGAAGAAGGTATAAGGGGGATAAATGATAATGTAACAATATGACAAAATATAAACTATAAAAAAGAAAAACAAAACTATAAAACTTTTGTAAGATAACATAGTAGACTATTTTATAAACTCACTAATAAAAAAAACTTTTTTGACCCCATACAAAAAAGTACAACCCCTACAAGGTATTACAGAATTGAAAATTGAGTCACATTCAACTTAAGCAGTTCTGTGAAACAAAAGTCACCATCTAGAGAAAATATGTTTTCAACATATGTTACAAAGGAATAGGGTCTGGAATTTTCAAAGGACTTAAAGAACTTCTGCTAATAAATAAGAAAACACAGAAGAGAAATGGGCAAAGATTTGAACAATCTACAAAAGAGGAAATCTATACAAGTAATAAACAAATGAAAAATTTATAAATTATGTTATTTTTCAAAGAAATGTAAATTAAAACAACAATAAGTTAGCATTGCATATACAATAGATGTGCAAAAAATTTAGGTTCAACAACACCAGGTGCTGACAAGCATATGATGCAAGTGAATATTTACACATGTATACACTTCTGGTCAATGAATAAATCAGTATATTACTTTGGAAAAGAGTCTGAGATCATCTAGCATATTTAAAGCCACACATTGTTTTTGACCAAGAAATTCCATTTCTAGGTTTAAGCCCTAAAGAAACACTGATATACTCATACTAGGAAAGTACTCACAATAGCACTATTTATAATAGCAAATGCCCATTGAAAATATAATAAATAAATCAGGGTATGATACAATGTCAATTAATTATATTTAACTGCATCAATATCTAAACCTCTGAAACCTAACACTGAATGAAAAAAGCAAGTCGCTGAATATATATAGTATTATTCCATTTGTGAAAAGTTAAAGACAACACCCCAAAGTAATCAGTATATAGTTTAGTTAGTAATATCTGATTAAATATATAAAGAAAGGTGAAAATTATAAACACAAATTCAAAGTAGTGAGTTTCTCTGGGTTACATGAGAATGGAATGGATTCAGAAATAGGAACATGGGAGATTTCAAAGGAATGATAACATTTTGTAATTTTGTGACTTGTACATAAGCATTCTTTGAATAAGTATTATTTGTACATTACCCATATTTTATAAATATTTCTTAGAATTGACTCATTATTTTATAAAACCATCAAAAGTATTAATACAAAGTGAATAGTTTCATGAACCCTCACATATTCAACACAATTGACTTTGAAGGCCATCTTTTTAAAAATCTTCACAGAATTTGAAGTTGGAGAAGATTCAATACTGTATCAGTCTGTACCATGTCAAACATTGAAAACAACTGAAACAAAATCTCCAGTGTCAGTCTCTATTTGGAGCTGTCCCTGAATTTCACAGCCCATAGGTTTAAATGCATACCTGGTCCAGGCAGGTCATTCGGATGAGCGAAGCCTGTCAAGGGAAAGAAAAGAAGATGGAGAACAGAAGCTCTATGTAAAAAAGGCAGCAGCCATTCTGTTCCAGCCAAGTATTGCCTCATAGGAACAGAGGCTCAGTGTTGTACTTTCTTAAGAAAAGCATGAAATCCAGAATTTTTATTGAAATCAACTTTTTATTAATTTTCAAAACTATAAAAGGACATGCTGACCTACAAAATAGAGTGAAACTGCTTGACATATTATGCAGGGCTCCTCAAACTCTTTCCAAACTAACTTCCTCATGTCTCTTTCCACACTCTATGTTCTGTACTCATCCTTACTGTTCACGCCACATCCTTTGACAGTTCCAAGATGGTTCACATTCAGATTGTGGGCCAATCCCTGATCCAAGTCCACCCATCTCTAAAGACTGCATGCAAAGCCACCTCCACTTGGAAGTCTTCCTTAACACCTATAAGACAAAGTCAGGCATGATTTACTATATATCTGTCTCCTTTTCTTTGTTCATATACGTACAGACTGTCCCCGACTTTCATATTTTCAGCTTCAGTACAGCCAACACTTTCATGCATTATACATCGACATTCCAAAGTGCCTTTTGTATGCCAAATCCAGACTTTCATACATCAGCAGATCAACGAACATTTTGCACTAATGTGTGGTGGCACCGCCTGTCAGCCAAGAGTTCTGTTTGGGCAGCCATGCCATCTTTGTCTGCAAGAGCAGGCTTTATGCAATTATTTGAATATTTTTTGCTCTTTGCCCTTATTATTTTGCCAAAATTAATAGGAAATGAACATTGAAAATGCTGATAATAGTGATAAAAATCATAGGTCTCAAAAGCTTAATACAGTTGAAACAAAGATGAAATCATTAGGCATTCCCATTATGGCATATCTTAACCCCAATCAGACTCTTATTAGATATAAGCCCAGTGGTTCAATTATGAAGAAAAAATATAAAATGAAGGACCCTGTACAAAATGCTGAAAATAAATTACTGAAGATTGTGTGCAAATGGCAAGATATAATTAGATATTATATTATATATTTTAAATATCAAGGGAAAAAAGAAAATTCTATATAACTATGAGTCTATTTCTTCTACTTTAACATTATGACTCTATTATATGTTTAAGGAATGCATTATGTATGAATCCATGCACATTCTGTGGGCTCTTTCATTGGAAATCATAGGGCTTTTTATTACACCCTTAATCTTTAAGTGTCCTCGATTCACTTGCTCCCTTCTTTGCTCACTTAATCACACACCATCCAGGCCTGCTACAGAATCTATCCTTGTTCATTCACTACTTGATAGCTACCGATTCCAAGGTGGAAGCTTCGATACACCTTCTGCCACTAGCTAAGATGGAGTTAAGGAAAGATGGCATATACCTGTGGACCTCAAGTATTGGGGAGTGGGAGAAAGAGTTCTGACAATTTCTGATTATATGTCAGTTACTATATATATATATCATTCTATCCTCATAACAACTTGTCAAGGGCCACTGGGAACATAAGGAAAATGGACAAAGAGAGTTAGGTAACTCAAGGTCATAAGACACACAGTAGCCAAGCTGCAACCTAAAACCAACTCTGTGTTAATCCAAAGGGTATCCTTCAGTGTGTTCAGTACGACAAATATGGGTCAAGGCTATTAGCAAGTGATCAAATGATGCATACTCTTCTGGTCTATCTTTCAAACTCATCCCTCTGTCTATGACGATTTAATCTTTTTTGGAAAGTTCTAATGCAGCCATTTCTCACATGGTGGGTTTGAATAGCTGCTACACAGAAACATCTTGTTCTTCATCCAATGAGTGTTGATTGTTTTAGATATTAAATATGGCCAACGATTTTGGAAATCAGCTCCTTTTGTTCTCAGGAGTAAACTTTGTGTGCATATTCTCATTGTATTCCATTCAAAGAGATTTTGAAAATTCATGGTATACACGAAAGTGACAAATAGTGTATATAGTAAGGTAAAAATTAAACCTAAATTTCCTGCTCATAGTAATATGGCATATGATGCCTGGGAATCACAGCAATTTCAAATATGTTTTTACTCTATAAATTTGTGCCTAAATATATTAGTGAGTAATTGTGGACTGTTCCTGTGAGTTCTTACTCCCTCACCTCAATTTTTCACAACCCTTTTTCTTCTTAAGGCACTGCAGTTAGTGGTTACAAATGTAATGTATTTGTGGGTCTCAAAGTTTTCCAATATTTACCTCCAGAAGCCCAATCAGTTTGTTTTCCTTAGCATCTCCATAAAGTTTAATATGTGTGTGGTCCCTGCTCTATTTCTGTTGTGTACTCTGGCTCTTCTGAAATGGACAACTACCAGAGGTTACAAAGACTCTGCCCTCTGGCTGCAATCGCTTACCTGCATTTTATCTACATCCACCAGCTGGATGCCATTTGCAGACACTGGTGGCCCCTTCAGATATATAGGGATCTCTTTTACCTGGTGCTGTTAGCTCTCCTGCTAACATTGTATATCTTCAACCTCCTTAGACAGGTAACCCCACAGTGTCTTGGAATCACCTGATTTTACATACCTGAGAGAAACAACCCCACCATGGGTGACCCTGAGCCAATGAGTAACTCATGTAAATGCAAAAGCTCCACTCTCTCAAGTCCTACTCCCTGGAGAGACTCTGATACCATTTAAGCTCCACTGCTTCCTGGTGAGATCTGGCTAAAGTTGGACAACTGAAGCCAAGATTTTGCTTAGCTTTTTCCCTTCCCCTACCCTCCTCTCTCATTCACATAGAGATTTCTCCTGAACATATACTCTGCTAATTTTCAGCATTGTCTTAAGGGAAGCATTAAGCATTCTCTACTTCTAGGGAAACTGATTTACGAAAATGCCTAAAACCAAATCAGAGAGTATGTGGCTGTATTTTTTTCTGGATGCAATTGGTATAATCAGTTTATTGGTTGTGTGACTCCCAAATTCTGGATTGTTGGATGTTCCTCCTAAAACCTGTCATTTGTGTAGCTCATCAAACTGTAGCTGAAAGTGGATGTTGAAATTCAGGTTGATAATTCAAAATCATTGCCAGTTTACCCCTTTATATCTTGGCCAAGCTTTTAGGTGAGCCTGTTGCTCTCCCGGCATGAAAGGGAACCTGGCAGTACTGCTAGGGTGGAGATTCAGGGCCTCAAGACTCGTGGACCTATGGATGAACTGATGGGAACACCTTTGGTGGGAAGCTGATTCAGCACCAAAGAGCCAGTAAGATGTCTGAATAAGTCAAGCCCAAAATGAAAAAATAAATTTCAAAGGAGAGAATTTACATTAGGATCAAGAGATGTGTAGTGGAGTTTTAGGAGGTGAATTTGTGGCTTAGCTCCGTGTGGCTCCAGCGAGCCCTGACATAGAGTCCATATACCCATGGCCTGGGGACAAACAGTGGC
Organism: Phyllostomus discolor; assembly: GCF_004126475.2. Classification (NCBI taxonomy): domain Eukaryota; kingdom Metazoa; phylum Chordata; class Mammalia; order Chiroptera; family Phyllostomidae; genus Phyllostomus; species Phyllostomus discolor. Next base: position 57,148,876 of record NC_040905.2, read on the forward strand.
CTTCTGTACCTGAGCTGTTTTTCGCACAGCAGGTAGCTAAAACCCTATCCACTCTCTGGGAGATCAATTTACTTTTATTTCCTGTCTCCAAGAATGCACTTTTGGAAACTAAGTCCCCCTTAAGCATTTTGTTACCTTTAAACTTGTGATTAGTACCCACAAACACTGCTGTTAAGACTCTCATAGTCTATTTCCCCAGAGTATCTGTTCTCCTCCCAGTGAATACAGCTATACAGAAACTGCATTTCATGTAGACCTCTGTGCCCTACACTTTTTCAGACCACTCTATTATGCTGCCACATGAAAAAAAAATATGGTATTTTGTAACATAAATTTTGACCAAGTCATTATAAAACTATTCTTAATTGTGTACCTGCTTCCATCTTCCCAACTGAATTAAAGGCTCTGAGGAGAGCCATATTAATTTTACCTTGAAATCCTAATGTTTTTGTCAGACTAGATATTTCTGTTTTTAGGATGAATGAATAGCATGCATTAATTAGGAAAAAGATATTGTACGGCTTCTATGAACTAGAAACTTTTCTACCTGCTGGTATACATGTATTACTTTGAAGGATACAAACATGATATCTCTTCATGGAATTTTACATTTGATTGAGAAAAAGTGGTCAATAAATAAATGAGGAGATAGTGGTTAAGTATTATAAGAGAAATAAAAATGGGAGGGTGTGATAGAAACTGACTAGAATGGGAAGCAAGGGTTTACTGGGAGAAAGCAACAGCAAGTAGAAAGTTTCTGAGGTAGAAAACTGAAACAAACATGTAGTAGAAGAGACAGACAGAGGGTCAGTGAGGCTGCAAAGCAGTGTGAGGAAGACACATTCTACCAGATGCAACAAGAGGACGGCACAGAAAGGTGGGGCGAATCCCTACGCAGCTGAAGATTCGGCCACATGTGTCTGCATGAACTGCAGCATCTGTGAGGGCCAGTACAAAATGAAGACGTGGAGCCACTCTTTAAGAAAATTGGTTTCTATTTTGCTCTCCTCCTCGATCTCTCCTTTAATCTGCCACAGGGTTTTTTATTTGCTATTTAATGTCTCACTCCCTCTAGCACGGGGATAGTTAGTTGGCTAGCATGCTGGACACCCAGCGCCACGCCCCATACCAAAGCATGGCAGGGTGCTGCAGCCAACCCCTCACCTCCCCACACCTTTGACCCCCCTCAGAGACTCTAAGAAACCGGTCGCATTTTCATTTTCAGTGGAAAAACTAGGTTGTGGAAAGGGTAAGGCCTTGATTAATCAAATACAAAATGAAAGTACTTGAAACATAATTACCAAGGAATAATAAACCTAAAATGACCGTGTAATGTATTCTGCTTACAGGATATACTGCATCAATCCTGGATCTAAAGATAGTCAATAAAGAAATGTTGAACCTATTCCCATCCTGATTTTTTACTAAATTCCCAGTTAATTCCAAGATTTCTGTTTAAGCCAGCATTTTATCATTCAACATTTACTGAGTACCCACCATGTGCCAGGCACATACCTGAATACATTAACTCCAAAAGTGAAATGCAAACCATGATATAACTAAATCTTAGCGTTTTATACAGTGCAGTATTTTTACATGTAGAGTTCCATATCCCTCATGAAACTGAAATTTTGAATTTAGTAGGTTTTTTTTTAATGTCCTGAGCATGGCTCCATCTTATTTAACACCTCAAACTCTAAGACAGAGGTATTTTTATTTCACATTTATAGCTGAGGTAACTGAAGATCAAAGTTCTTAGTAACTGAGAGAGTAGTTGCACAATTGGAGACTCAGCTTTCAACTCAGGTTGCCTCGCTCTAAAGCCTGAGATTTTCCCGTAAAGCACACTTTTCCCTTCCTCCTCTCCTTCAGTGAATTACTGTGACTTTTACGTTCTCACATCCACAAGTACTCAACAAGTCAACAATTCGGAAATACACATTTGTAGTTCATTAGATTTAGAATAGATGTACTTCAAATTGTTAGAAATAACCAAAAGACATTTTAAATGCAAATGCTAGTTAGTAAACTGTAACAGTTGAACATAATATCGGTTATAAATTTTAAACATAAATGCCGCACTGAAATTTTCAAAATTAAGCATGGAAGTAGGTTATTCAAAGAGACAAGTTTGTAACTTAATGTTATTTACTACCATATTTACAAGGATCACATTTCCAAAAACTGTATCAGATGTATGTATGTGTTTAAAGAATGGTCTATAAATCATGGCAGTGATTTTCTGAATATATCAGTCTCATAGCATTCCTGGGGACCTGCTGATTAACCCAGTAGGATATTAATTATAAACACATCTACCATTCTTATTTTTTATTCTTTTTCTTTAAATAGGAGTGGAGTATTCAGACCTGTGTGTATGATTAGATGTAGCTAGCAGTGCATGATGAGCTAGATTTAGATACATTTATGAAGCATCAGAGCAAATGAAACAGTTTACTAGAAAATAAACTTGTATGGAGATCAAACATTTAAAGTAGAAGAAAAGTTTTTTTAAAGCTTCACCTTAAATAAAACAGCACATGAGGTGGGTGAATGTGAAAGAATAGACAGTTTCATTGTTTCTCAAGAACAAGAGTATTTATAGTTCCTCTACTTTGTGACTCATCACTGTGCTGTAAAATATTTAGGGTATTATTCATAACAATAAAAAAAGACACAGCATAGAAGAGTTTGGTGTTAGAGCAAAGGACAGAGTGAATAAGCTGGCATTCTATTTGTAACATCCCCATTTATAAGAAATTGCATAGTTTTTCTAATTTTTAGCTTCTTTTCTTTCCCTGCAAAAATAAGTATATCATTTAAATTAAATGATAATCCCTGTGCCTCAAATCAAAAACTGTCAAAAAAGGCAAAAGGAAAACAAGGTTTAGGGAATGCAAAAAAATGTAGCAGATTGTGAGAAACTCCCCTTGTATTTACTGAGCAACATAAGTGCATGATTACTATAAAGACACATACTTTTGGGAGCAGATACATTCCCCAAGGAGCATTCATTTCCTTCAAGCTTTCCTCCTCTCTACAGCTAAGATAAGCACCAGAAGGCAACAGATATGGTGATAAAAGTGGAAAACGGATTGATAATGGATAAGAAGATCAAGATAATATAAATCCTCTAACTCAAAAAGCATTTTTTGCAGATAAAACTAATAATTTTAAGCATTAACTTATTAGTAGAAAAGGTCATTTTATAGACTTTTCTTGTCTTTTCCACTAGGTAGTACACTCTAAAATCAAGTTAACCTTCCATAACAATATCAGCTCTTAAAGCAAATGTTAATTATCAGCTGCTTTAAACCATTTCAAGTAGAGAGGAAAAAATGGTAAAAAAAAACAATGTAACTTCCCAAGAATATAATTTTAATATAACCTCTCATGAAAACTATGCAATTTTTTGCTTTGGTACTTAATTTGCCTATAATCATGACCGCATATGGCCAATTACATTTCTATAATTTTAAATTATGTTTTTCATCATCCAGAAAGGTTATACTTGACCAAGCTTTTAGACTTCTTATTTTTCTAAAGGATAAACTTAACATTGACTGCAGAAGCCACCTTTTATGGAAAGAAACACTGGGAACACCTTATTCTGAAATATTGTTAGATGGCTCCTATCATCTTAAAACTGCATTAAGGGCACATATCATATATCTATATCAAAAACACATAAAATAAGTATAGCTGGTTTCCTCCAAGATGGTGAACTATCATAGGATATTAGCTTAATATCCCAGAGTATCAATCCTAAATATTCTGAAGAAGTCTGGAGAGGTGAATAGCTCTCTTGATTTGTCTAAAAACTGTTGAAAATTTCTCATATGAATGAGGATGGGAGGTGCTAGAATATGTCTGCGTCCATTGGAAGACTGGGTTCTCAACCTTGATGCTCTTGGCATTTTGGGTCAGGTCATCCTTTGTTTTGTGACATTGTCCTGTGTATTGTAGGATGTTCAGCAGCATCCCTGGCTCTACCCACTAGATATCACTAGCATTAGCACCTTGTATGCCACCATAAAAATTTTTTAAGTGTATCCAGACATTGACAATCTCCCCTGGAAGGTATTGAGAACCACAGATATTTGGTGATGGTAATGCATTGAATCAGCACACCTATTCAGCCTGTAATTTATGATATTAGAAACAGTCTGAGTAAATAGAGTGATTCACTCCAAAGATTAAATTAAGAACTTAGGAACATGGCCTTTAATTCAAGCCTAAGAGCCACAAGGTAGCTCCTATAAAATTGAGAGAGAAAAGTATTAGGAGTAAAAGCATATAGAAGATTAAAGGACATTATCTAAAAAAAGAATTTTGGGTGGGCACCTGGAATGTGAAACTTACTGGAAACAAATTTGAAATCTATTAAGTTTGTAGAACAACTGCATTGTCAAAGAACCACATGGCTGATTAAGAATGAAGTGTCTGCTCAAGACTTAAAACAATTCTTTGGCCCCCAGCCTCCCAAGAGCAGGAAATCAGCTGAGAAAAAGGTGCTAAAGTTAAAGAGGGCACATTCCTCAGCATCTACTTCACCTGGGACCACTGAGAACAACAGACAAAAGAACAGAGCAGAATTATGACCTAATTAGGAATACCTACCCATCCTCTGCCCACACCTACCCCCTCAAGGTAAGGGCCTTCACCTTCACTGTGCAGTGGGATTTCAGATTTGATATGAACCAAGGACTGTGGATTGTTACCCATCCTTCCCTTTCTCTAAATAGAGTATTCCATGTTGTATTTGGGTAGATAGCAGATATAATCTGTCTTAAGTTTATGGAGTTCTGGAAAAGTAAAAACACAATTAGACCTAATTCAGAAGCTATCGTGGGTACAGAGTTCCTGTATTTTGAGTAGGATTCAGTGACTGAACAAATTAGATCATCTGCCTGGGGAAGAGTTGAGTTTGTTCTGAGTGGGATGAAAGGAGCGAGGAGATATTTTGTGTGACTGGAAAGGTGGATTGTGGCAGAAACACATTTCCCAGGCTTTCTTATAGTTAGATTAAGTATAAGGCTAGTTCTCGCCCCATAAGACTAAAAGCAGAAGTGACACAAATCACTTCAAGGATGTGACAGTGTAGAGAACGGTATCGCTTCTGAGTCTCCTTTTCCCTTTGGTGGCTCCTTTGGAAGCCAGGTGTTGAGATGGCAGAGGCACAAAATGAAGTGAACCTGCATTTCTGTTCAGTACTTGGGGAAGAAACTCTGCTGCCTTCTACCAGGCTTTGCTGTGTTAAAGCACTGAGGTTAGAGGGAATTTTGTTACTGCAGCCTTGACTAGCCTGCCTTTCCCAGTCCAGTTCTGTAGTCAAGAGTTCCACCATCATCACAACCGTGGACAGAGCTAAAAAAATATGCCACCACTATATGGCTTAGCTACAAACAGAGCTGATGGCTGGTGAGAATGTACTTAGGGTTTTGTTTAGAAATCATTAGACAGTATGTTGCAAAGACATGAAAGAGGAAAAGGCCTTGGAGTAAAGATTTTTGGAGAACTCCACATTTGTTCCCCTCTCTGAAAGTGGTACTACATGCATGTCCCCTCTTGATAATATATTCATCAGCAGCTGAAAAGTGCACCCTGTCTTTTACATCATATTTAAAACCCACAAGCTCCTTTCACACTGCCACATTTTCTGCAATCAGCAAAGAATTCCTTTTCTCAGTCAGCAGCCTTAATGACACCATGGCTCTGAACTTTGGTTTCTTCAAATGTGGCTGACATTTTAGGTCTTAGGTTTGGGCTAAACTTTCATACCAAATTAATTTTACACTTCCAAATTTTCAAAATCTTCTCTCCCTAAACTACCAGTTCTCATCATCTACAAACACACACACACACACACACACACACACACACACACAATACATGGTCCAGTTTAGGTAATGGAAAAAAAAATTTCAGAAAACAAACAAAACCCCGCCAGCAATAATAAACAGCAAAAGAAAGTTTAAGTATAATTCAGTTGCAAATATGTTTTCATATATGCATATGTATGCATATATTCCCTCAAAAATTATTTTATTATTTCCTGAGCTGGTCTTTGTTCAGGAAAAAAAATTGCACAGTAGACTCCTCAGTGGCTTTTAGGAGTGCTACCCAGGGCCACTGCTGTGCTTTCAAATTTAATTTGTTCAACACCTATCTCCTTCTAAAAATCCATTCTTTCTCCTTTTATTTCTATTCATCTAAACCAGCAGCCCATCTTCCATTTATCCATGTGCAAAATTCAGAATTATCTTTCAACAGTTCTCCCTCCGCCTTACAAGCCATAAGGTGCCAAGTGCTGCAGAGTATAATGGGCAACAGCGAACCTCTGATCTTTTTCTCCATGCTCAATCAGCCCTTTATGGCTGGGGGGAGAGGTTCCTCCCTCATAAGAGCTGCTGAACTGATCTCCCTGCATATAGTCTTTTCTCACTCAATGCAGTCTTCATACCTCCACCAAATTAGTGTTTTTTTAATCAAGATGCTAATTATGTCATTTTCTTTCTTAAAATCTAACAGATTCCCCCAATTTCTTACTGTAGCCCATCTTCATTCTATCACCTACAATCTTCCTCGCTACAAACCTATTCTATCTTTCTAATTTTGTATCTCATTTCTCTGCTACTGCTTTCCCACATTTCAGAAAATTGGATTGCTCGCTTACCTTGTGCTTTCCAAACTAGAGGTTTCGCTAATACCATTCCCTTTGGACAAAATATTCGCCCCATTGATAGTCCACCCATCCTTCAAGGTCTATCTCTAGGGTTCCATCTTCAGCAACATCTTTTCTAATCCCACCAACTGATATTAGAGCCTCTTTTATAGTGCTAATCAAATTTTATTTTTGCTTTGGTACTAGTTAAAATATTTCTTTTGTTATATCTTTGCATTATTTGAGTTACTATTAATTTCTGTTATAGGATGGCAAAGGGTAACATAAAGTAAAAATTAAAAAGATGACATGGGAGATGGAAATACCACAGTCTACTGTACTAAAGGATCTTTGCATCTCAACTCCTTCCATTCCTTTTTTCTCTACCTTCAATACAGGCATTTGAAAGTTCTCCTCCTGTTAGGAACACCATAATTCACATGAATTTGGAGGCCTACTACCCCCACAATTCTCAGGCTGAGAGCATCCCCTAAAATACCATCTTAAGGAAGTTTTACTTCTGAGACCTACCTATTTGGCTCTTGCTTTGTTCACCTTCTTGTGGCATTTGAGACACAGAGCTTCCATACTTCCCCATGATTAATTGCTCAGTTGCTCTGGCATCATAACAGTACACAGCATCAGTGCAATTCAGCCCAATCAGGAGCTCCACAGAAAAAGTATCTTCATAAATATTTTATTAAATTGATCTGAGCAAAATTCCACAGAGATTCAAATTCCCATCTTGGTTTCTGCATGTACGCCAACTTTTGTAAACATAGCTACACATCATCCATGTCGACAGAGATAGAAAATGAACTCTGAAGGTGGATCATTCCCTCTGCGGATTTCTCAAGGCAAAGTCACACCTGCCTTTGCCTGTGAACAGGTTAGATCATATGACACCAATATTAAGGAAATAAGTATGTGTCTAAGCATGAGTGGTAGTATCAGTGACCCTCCTTTTAAATATGCCTTGACCTACATTTCAAAATCTCCTATAAATGGGAACTGTTTCATTTCACCCATGAAAGTGGCTATTGGAGTCCATGGTATTTAATATTCTGTACCTCCTGTCTCTCCAGTGGTATGTCTATCAAATCATTTCTAAAAATCACTGAATAAAAGATATACTATGCATAGCTGCACTTATATGATAATAAAATGCTTAATGTACATATCTGAACATATATTCAAAGGAATTCTAATAAAAGACAGAGAATGAAAATTGTCTCTGCTATTATCAAATCTTTCTTGGGTGGCCAATGTACAGTCCTGGTTTGTCCCGCACTAAGGCTCCCAAGACAGGGGACTTTCAGTTGCTTAACCAGGAAAGTCCCTCCAAACTAAAACTAGTTCTTTATCTTACTCTTTACCAGTACTGATATAACCTCAGTTCTCTGCAAAATCCAAAATATAGGTACTTATTGAGAATTCATCTTGCTTTTCTTTTCCATAAATTATGGAGGCCAGATATGATCTGTCCTTAAGAATTCCAGACACTCACATTCAGTCTCAGCACCTCTAATTCCCCTTTCCTCAGTGTCTGTGTTTCTGGGTCTCAAGCCACAAGGCAGGGAAGTTGTCTGAAGAAATCAGCTGCTTTCTGGTGGTTCAGCTGTATTAGCTGAAAAAGATCCTCTGCTTCCCTCTCTTATATTTCCTGTCCCACCTCAATCACAAAATGAGAGAAAAATTGTCACAGGGAAAGGAACTTTTCAAACCTCAGATAGATTCTTCTCTTAGCTGAACCATTCCATTTATACATCTTGGCAGCAGTCATTAGCAGTGAGAAACCTAAAGAGACAACAAAAGAGAAATGTATAAGTCTTTTTCAAGAGCTTCTGAAGTGTTGAAAAGTGTTTCTATTTAAAAACTCCTGACAATGATTGGCAGGATCTGAGAAAACCTCACAAGATGAGCCCACCCTCTGAGAATTATTATCAAGAGAACAGTAATTGGCGAACATCTAATCCATTCTTACCACAATTGAGGGATTGCAATATAATTGCTAGTTGGTGGTCCCTCTCAAATGCCACAAGAAGAAGGTGAACAAAGCACAGATCAATACTGAACACCCTACAAGGGCTTTTGAACCTCAGAGAAGGGGAGAAGTTCTAATAATCTGAACTAACCTGGCACAATAAAAATAAGGGGAAACTTGCATTGATTGATTGATTGAGTGATTACTAACAGACCCATTAGGCCAGCATCTTCCCAAGAATCTGACATATAAAATCAGAAATAAGACAGGCCTAATTTTAAATTTTTGCAATTAGGGGATTTAATTTAAATGTGAGGCAGAACAGAGGTGTATGTATCAACCTAATTTAGTGCAGACAGAAAAATAGACAGAAATGAAAATTACAGAGTCAGTTCAGAATAGAAATAATGAAGCCCATTTACATCTGATGTAATAAATGTTTAGAATATTAATGATTCACATGGCAAAATTTGAGGCTACTGACACCTGGAGTATTAAATACCAACTTTTCAACTTTCTTTGTTTTTCATAGGTATCTGTTAAATAACAAATACAAGTAACCATGAAGGAGTTAAATGAAAATTTTACCAATCAAGTAACTGAATTTACGGCCCTAAACCAATTTTGTTGTGACTTACTCAATAGTACCTCAGTAATGGGTAGGTCTGATTCCCCTAATGAATTGCCTTGAAGGTTAATCGTAAGTACATAAAATTAATGATCATCATTAGTACAAGGAGAGGGAAGCAAAAAATCGGCCTCTGACATCATCAAAAGCAGAATACAGTTACTGCGTGAATCAGTTACTTTTATCCATCTTAATATAGTAAAGAAAGATGACTTTCTAAGTTGTCTGATTTATTAACCAGGCAATAGTACTCTTAACCCGAACTAAAAAGACATTACTTGGAAAAGAAAGGGGCTCCAAGAAGAGGAATAGCAGGCATATGCTCCAACTGTGAGATTTCAAATGATATGTCATAAGATATAATATCTAATCAATCACACATATATAATGAAACCAGTTCTTTGTGGAAGAGAAAACCCAAAGATATTTAAACACCCAATTAGTGCCTAGAGATATTACAAATGTTTTACAAAGTCATGTAAAGAAACTAAGTAAAACTCAACTTCGAGTCAGGTTTTCTAATTCAAACAAGAATCTCCCATTGATGTCTGGTAGATCTTGCCACTCTGTTAACCGGGGGTCACAAATTCTAATAATCACCTGATTTAAAAAAAAAAAAAACATTCAAGAACCAACTGGGAATCTTGGACCCAATGTCTAAGTGAGAACAATAAAAAGGATCTTCAATGTCTTTACATAACTTCTTTCTTCATTATCACATAGCAGATGATATTTGTTTTCCTGTTTCATTTTTCGCTTTCTAACCTGAGCCACAGGCCAGATTCTCCTCCTCTGTAACTCTGCAGGGATTCTTTCGTCTGTACCTTTTGTGTACTGCTGCTTGGCATTCTAAATATGGCTCATTCTCCTGGGTTTCAAAATATTTTTTGACTTTCACCTACAGATCTTTGCTAAGTTGTATGCCTTAGAATAAGGGTTAGTTTTGTCAGCAAGAGAAATTTAGGGATATTCTGGGCTTACAGCTATAATAACTGAGTTTCCATTTCATAAATTGTAGGGAGGAGAAATAATCTTTAAGGAATGAATTTATCATTTGCAATTCAAATTGTAATGTATTACTACAGTATAGTGACTGCTCCCTAGATGAAAGTAGTATAGTTACCAGATTCTAATCTTCACAGTCTCAGATTTCTCAAAAACAAAGTTGGGTCTCTGTATGGGCCAAATTACAATAATGTAGGCCTCTTGTCTAAGAAAAATAATTCCTGAAATGAGGTCAAAATCACTTCAAATTCCTCCAATCTTTGAAAATGTGCTTTTTAGGTACCAGGTATTTTACATAATGTCTGTGTGAGGTGCTCATGCACTCCAGCAGTGCCAGACAATTTTGATATAACCTTCAAGAGACAATCACATACTCAGTGAACATTTGTAATATTTCCAGCCATTACTTTCTTTTAGTTCCCTTTGATGATTCATGCTAAGGATAGAGAACCGGAAGAGAGATTTTCCTTTAGTGTCATAAAAATAGCCAAAATGTATTTTTCTTTTAGCCATACATTCCAGCTTGCATAAACCCTCTGGCTGATATTTCTTGCCATTTGGTCTAAGTATACTTCCTGAAGACACTGTATGAAAAGAACTAGTCTAATTTAAGAAGGAATCTGTCCCTGGTAAAACAATAAGTACAAAAAAGAAATTATCCCATTTAGCCAACTTCCTTAGAGCCTTGATCTGAGAATCTGATTTTTAAATAGAAAACTTAAACAAAAGTTATCCAAGTCATCTTGCTCTCAGTATGTTTAAGATCATTTTATGGAAAATAGACTCAATTGGTTTTAATGTCAATGAAACTTACACCTGCGAAACAGATCCCTTCTACATGCTCCTATATTACCTTGCATACTCTCAGGTATATATCATTTTTCCCTTGCCATCAAAATGTTCCTTTATTAATAATTTCAATTCCAATGGTAAATGTATTTTCAGAGACATTTACCATATTTTTTTCAGAGATTTATTAAGGTGTATGTGGCCTCCCAAAAGTGCAAAAGGCAAGATATTCTGAAAATAACTTAGAACGTATGAGTTCCTTGTACACAAGGAAGAAACTACATATAAGTAAAAGTTCTTCTGCTTTCCTCTGCTGTGATTTAAATTACCTCCTTTGGAGAGTATTTGAATTTTAGGAAAAGACTGAATATTTATGATTTTTCCTTTTAATTAAAAAATTTATATGCAGAGGAAATAAAGTACATATTTATAGACTCATTGCTCTGTTCAGATGGCCATAACTATTGAGACAAACACTCAGACATGGAATCTGCCCAACTGAAAATGGTCTCATGATTAGAATGAAGAAACTAAAGCATAAAATATTCCACATATTATCACACATTATTAACATTTGTGTCTGATTGAACAGGGCTATTATTTTACTGGAAATGAAGATAAAACTTGGGAAGAAAAGCATAGAAAAAGTACTTAAAGGGTAAATGTCATTTATTTAAAATAGTTTACATAGTGCTATTTACTAGAGATTTGTTACATATAAGAAAACAGCCCTGAATTCCAGATGAGTGACACTTAACATGGGTCCTGGACCAGCAATTACCACATCTCCTGGGAACCTGTTGGAAATGCATATTCTCAGGCCTCACCTCAGATCTCTGGAATCAGAAGCTCTGGAACTGCAGCCCAGCGAACTGTTCAATAAGCCCTCCAAGAGACTCTGATCACACTCAAGTTTAAGGCCCATTGTTCTGGGTAAGCATTTTTAGGATGCAGTACAATGAAATAGGTCCACAAAAGGTTTTGTGTATTCAATAATAAAAATAATATCTGAATGTATACATTGCTTTGAAAATTACAAAGCATTTTCAAATACATTAATCTCATTTGATCCCTCAATATAATTGTAAGATGTACTGGGGCCACCCCTATTTTTTATTTTCCAAGATGAAATTGAGTTTGTGAGAGGGTAAGTAAATTCCTCAACTCCACAAAGCTAGTTAATAGGAGAATTAAATTAGAACCTAGATCTTCAGGCAGCACCAGAGTGCTGCTGCAAAGACAGAGTTCATTGGAATCAGCAGAGATCGTTTCACAACATCCACTGGCAACCAAACAATGTTGTAAGGTCTTTAAACTTTTTTAATTAGATTCATTCAAAGATGTTAAAAATCTTACAAACATCTTATGCTACATGCACCCATTTTAAATAGATTCCAATTAAGCCCTATCTCTGACCAACATCAAATTAAATAAATTCTCAAATTAAAAGTCCTAGTTTACAAAGTTTACCTATATATAAAATGATCATTCATGTTTGATATTGCAAAAAAAAAATTAAAAGTCCAAGATGGCATTGGAGAATTCTATTTTCATTAAAAAATAAAGAAGACAGCTTACATTTATGGGAATTCAATAATTTTTAATATTAATTCTCAATTTTGTAGAATAGGAAGTAAGAAATCTTCTACCTGAAATGTTTGTTTCCTACCTGGAGGATAGATCTAGATATATTTTATATAATGCTTTTCTACAGTGAGAGTAAAGATATAACTGAGACCTTTTTCTTACTATCAGCTGAATGTATCTCTTCCAAAACTTTAATAATCACAGTCACATATTCTAAAATGGTCTCTATTACGACCCAAGCTCTTTGTGTGTACTCTTCATAATTTTGAAAGAAGTATTTCACAAGGTACAACTAGAGGAGTTCATTATCACCAAAACATTATTATATAAAATGCTAAAAGGACTTACCTAAGAAAAAGATGATCAAAATGATGAACACTAAAATGGCAATAAATTCACAACTATCAATCATTGAGTCCAAGTAATAAACTAAGCAAACAAGCAGAACAAGAGCAAAATCACCAATATGGAGATCATTTGGAGGGTTATAAGTTGAGAGAGGGAAAGGGAAAAATAGGGGAAAAGGTGCAGGGATTAAGAAGCATAATTTGTAGGTACAAAATAGACAGGAGGATGTTAAGAACAGTATAGGTAATGGAGTAGCCAAAGAACTTATAGGCATGATCCATGGACATGAACTAACAGGAATGCTGGAAGGAATAGGGGTACTGGGTGGAGGGGGCAAAAGGGGAAAATTGGAACAACTGTAATAACATAATCAATAGAAAGTATTTTTCTAAAGAAAAGGTTGTTAATATGTTTTCAATTCAGATTGACACTGCTCAAGACATAGGCATAAGTGGTGGGGTTATTTCAGTAAAACTAATATATCAGAATCTGTGAGAATGTCTGATATCTATAGAAAGATGAAAGCAAAATGCTAGGGAAAACATATTTCAGGCTGTTGCAGATGTTCTCAGATCCAATAGCATCTCTACAAAAAAAAATATGTGTGAGATGTTTCTTTGAATGACACAGGAGGACAATTTCAGATTCTAGCCCAGGATTTGTCATGCTGAGGTTTGAACATATATTCTGGAGAATTAAAAAGTCCATGTTTTTTTTTTGTATATTATTTGCCATTTTGACAAAATACTTAAAAATGCTTTATCTGTTATAAAAATACTTCTTTGATGTAATCATTCACAATTGAATAAACTATTAAAAATTAAATGTTTCCTAAGTCATTCCTTCTCAAACTAAGGTTCAACTATGTATGTCCGCAAGAGTTATGAAAATATCCTTTTCTTCATCATTCATATTTGAGAAACAATAATCATAGCAATTCATTTACTGCCTTAAATCTAGTCAATCTGACAAAAAAATTCTTCACTTGGAAATTCAAATAAAATTGAAAGCGCACAGAGGAACATAGTGACAATGGCCTAGTCTGCCTACATCTCCATGTGGTACCATCAACGGGATCATTAAACTAACCTCGGTGATACAGCAGTGGGACAAGACAGGAGCATTTCATCCCTTCAAGGAATAGCAATCTTATCAGTACATATGTTTAAATGTATTAAGACATGATTATAATGTAAATCAGACGACTTTATTTCATCTCATTTTTGTTTTTAAATTATATACAGACATGTCTCCCTCCTTACTTGTGCCTGGGCTGGACTACCCCCACCAGTCTGCCTGTGATGCATCATTGCTGGCTTCACAATGTGCTCAATGCAGAGACTCACACCAGCCATCTGGCAGGCGAAGACCTGTAGTGGTACAATAAGACCACCATCTGAAGGTAAGCTTTATTTTTAAATGTTTTTAAAAATATTTATTGTATTTTTACATTACTTTTTAGTCTCCTTATAACCCCCTCCCCAGAAATCACCAAACTATTGTCCATGTCCATGAGTCCTTTTTCCTTTCTCCCTCCACCTAATATCCCCCCCAACTAGCTGTCATCTGTTCTCCATCTATGAGTATGTCCCCACTTTCCTTGTTAGTTCAGTTTGTTCATTAGATCCCACATATGAGTGAAACCATATGGTATTTGTCTTTCTCTCACTGTCCTTTCTCACTTTGCATTATGTTCTCCAGGTCCATCCATACCACCCCAAAGGGCAAAATTTTCTTACTTTTTATGGCCAAGGAGTATTCCACTGTATAAATGTCTCATAGTTGTTTTATCCACTCATTTATTGATAAGCTGAAGATAATCTTTAAGATAATCCAAGTATATGGACCTTTAAAAATCCCTCGGGTAAAGAGTATGGAAGCAGGGTCTGGGAACAATATATTAAAAGAAGGTGGGGAAATCAGTATTCTACATAATTATCTAAAATTGTCTATTAGTTCTTTATTTTTCCCATTCACAATGATTTAACTTATAACTGAAAAACACTGTCAGACGTTTAAAGTAGAATAACAAGCTTTCTTTTTTTAATTTATTTTATTTTTTTATTGTTGTTCAAGTAAAGTTGTCTCCATTTCACTCCCATTACTCCCCACACCCCAGACATCCCCACTTCCCACCCTTAATCCTACCCACTTTGGTTTTGTCCCTGTGTCCTTTATACCTGTTCCTGAAAACCCTTCCCCCTTTCTACCCCATTATCCCCTCCCACCTCCCCTCTGGTTACTGTCAGTTTGTTCTTAATTTTACTGTCTCTGGTTATATTTTGCTTGCTTGTTTGTTTTGTTGATTATGTTCCACTTATAGGTGACAGAAAGAAGGAGCTCCTACCTTTTGCTATAGCATGGATGGAACTGAGAGCATTATGCTAAGTGAAATAAGCCAGGGGGTTAAAGACAAATACCATATGATCTCACTTATAAGTACAAAACAAGCTTTCTTTGACACATCAAAATATAATCAGACAGCCAGATTCCCCATTGTCTGAGAAGTGAGTTAGAAAGGAAGGAATTGGAGGTAAAAATATGGAATGGATAACTAGATAGATAATAAAATAGCTATGTGTATAAATATATGGATGTAAATATGAATATATACATGGTGTGTGTGGGTATGTGTCTTCTGAAACAACCAAGAAACAGTGATCCCCAAGTAGCAATAGCGTCACCTTGCATTCATATCTTGGTTCCTAAGCATCATTCTATAATTAAGGGAACCAGATTCTTAGAAAATTGGCTAATGCCAGGGGTGGGGCTGGAAAAATACAAGCTGTTCTAGAATATCTTTGAGTCCAGAAAGAAATTGCCCCCTCCCTATTTCAAATGAAGACATGTCAAAATAACCAAAATCAGTTATAAAGGGCTTCTATTAGCCAAAATCGGGCAAATAGTGCCTCAAAGCAAATCTGATAATAGCAGCTTATAAACTATTGAATTAACAGACTGTGAGAATCCATGAGGTCATTCTAATATACATAAGCAAACAAATAATTAAAGGAGGAACTTACCTTTGTAGAAAAAATCACAGCTACAAATATTATGAAATTAGAATTTAATATATGGAAACAATCATAGTAATATTTGATTTGGGCACAAATCATCAATGAATATTAACCTAGAGGGTGAATATTTGATGAGACAGGATCTTTACAAAGTCTCAAAGTATCTCTTCACAAGGTATGTATTAATTATTAAGGGGGAAATAGTAAGTTTATGGGAGAAGCCTGGCAGACACAACCTTAGCCAAATGATCTAAGTTAATTCACCAGTAATGGGACAAATGGATATCACATACCTCCTGAGGAGAACACAACATCACATCTGTGGTATTCCTGCTAAAAATGCATAGCCTGAATCCAGTCATGAAGAAATAGCAGACAGACCATAATTGAAAGACATGCTACAAAATAACCAGTCTGTACTCTTCAAAAATGTCAAGGTCATGAAAGATAAAGAAATATTAGAAGCTGTCCCAGAACAAAGGAGACTAAAGAGATGTGGCAACTAAATGTAATATGTGATACTCGACCAGAAAAAAAAATATGTTACTATAAATGACATTACTAGAATAACTGGTAACATGTGAATACATTCTTACTTATATATTTTTACTAAAATAATATTGTATTGTATTGTATTGTATTGTATTGTATTGTATTGTAGGAAAGGATATAAGTTTCTTCCACCCCCATAGGGTCCATGGCTGGGTCTGAAAATTAAACTGACAAAGACTGATTACTAGGAGAAAAACACACACACTTTAATTTTTATATGCACATGGGAGCCTTCTCAAGAGGCTGACGACCTGAAGGAAAGAAGTGATGAGAGAAGGAAGCTTTTCAACCTTGGGCAAAGAAACAATAAATGTGTGAAGAATTGAAAAACAAAGGGTTTTGGGTTAGGGGTAACAAATGATAGGAAAAGAAGGAATAGGAGATATCTCCTATGCCTGGGTCCCAAATTCCCTGTCTCTGGTTATAAGACATTTTCCTTCCTAATGGTATAGGGAAAATAGAAAAGTGAAGTACGTTTTATTCATATTCTCCTTCCAGGACAAAAAGGGGAGAGGGGGTGGAGGGGGTCAGAGTGAACGTCCTGATTCTACAGTTTTCTCAGCTCTTCAGCTTAAGATAACATGCCAAGGTGCCATATCTTGGGGTGGTGTGCCCCATTAGTATCAATGCCAATTTCCTCATTTATGTAAATATACTCTGGTAATGTTTTTAAAAACATTTGGGTTGTCATTTTGTGTGTGTTTTATTTTGTTTGTTTGCTTTTTTGAAAAATCCCACCCAGAAGCATTCAGATACACATAGGTATCCTAACTGTACCTGCTCTCAAACGGTGGGAGAAGGGGGTGGGAGAGGATGACCATTCAGGGAATCTAGATAAAGGTGAATTACTTGCACTATTATTTTTGACATATCTGAAATTCTTAAATTATTTTAAAATAAAAAAATTAAAAGAAAACATATTTTTCCAATTTGGCAGAAATGTGGATCATGGTATCAAAAATTCAGCTTGGAGGTAAAGAATAATCTCAGGAGACAGTAGTGTTGTTGTCAGTTTCCATACAGAAGTAAGGTACAAAGGTGCCTGAGTCCTCTGTACCAATGATATTCTACTGGAACATGTAAAATTAGTACTGATTTCAAAAGCTAAAAATGAAAAGACAGTAGAAAAGCATCTTGCCTTGTAAAATGTATTTAAACATCTAAATCTAAAAGAACAACTTCATGGAAAACTGAAAGTCATCTCTTACGTTATCTGGGAAAAGCAACTTCGTCAACAATTGCAGATGTGGAAGTCCATCTACCCTCGGTAATTTAGGAGACCACCTTATCAGGGAGAGGTGCCCAGGTGCTACTTGGAGACAAGCAGATGTTTTATTCATCTTGAACAACGTAGATCTTAGAAGAGAAAGTTAAGTTTGACATTATACAGACAAAACAGGACCCAATTTTCAAATATTTGGGTTCTGAGAACAAGATAAAGACAATTACTGCAAGGATCACTAAGATCAAAATAACCAAACTAACCTCTGTCTTTTCTTTCTGAGGCCAGTAGACGAGCAGGTCAGGATAAATCTCTGTGTTACTTTATTGCCAAGAAACCGTTGGTAACATATTACACCAAATCAGTATGAACGCAATAGAAGGAGTATGGGTGGATCCTACATTTTGATACAATTGGTAGGAAATGGGTTTGAAATCATTAGTATCATTATTTCAGGTGTGCTTAAATGGGACAGAGTGATCTTGTACTCCAAAGGCTTCCATCCTGCCCAGAAAATATATGCTGGAAGGGCAAATATGCCAACTTTATTGGGAATGGCTTAGAATAGAACTACAGAAGCAGAAATAAAAAGCAGATCCACAAGCTGGAATTATTGGCTGATGATAACAAGACTATTGGTTCAGCAAATATTGTCTGATGATAAAGTATAGAAACTTTGCAAACTACTGAGTTTTTTAAAAATTGTGTTGTAATGACCCATACACAAAAATTGACATTACTAGTATTTTAATGTTTTTTAAAAATTTTATATATGTGTATATGTGTGCTTTCTAAGTAGAAACATGCTGCATATTATTTCATTACTTAATTTAGCAAATATATACAGCATGCCTTCGACTGTCTGTCAATATTCTAGACATTGGGAACAGAAGCTCTTGAACTCATGAAAGTTAGAGTCTAGATATAAATGAATACTTCATTTTCTTCATTTAAAATTACTTTGAAGTGTCCTTTAAGTCATTAAATATTTTTTAAAATGATAGGAAATGTGCAATATTTCATTAATTGTATCAAGATGCATTTAAGATTTCTCTATTGTTGGATGTCTATTTCCGAATTTTGTTGCCATAAAAATACTGAACAATTTTATGCATAAATCATTACTCAAATTTCTTATTTACTTTTTTATAATATGATCAAGGATATGTTATTAATGTCCAATTTTTCTTTCATATTTTCCAGTTGACTTCTGCAAAGATTTTAACTATTTACATCCAAACAAGTAGTAAATGAATGTATGTAGCTTCCTTACCACGAGTTTTGATTTAAAATTTTAAAACAAATCAACTAAAATTTGGCAATTTGATGGGTTAAAATATGTTTTATTGAGGTTTCAATTTACATTTTTTTATAACAAGTGAGGGCTGAATATGTGTATTAGACATTTTTATTCACTTTTTGGAGAATTATCCATCATATCCTTTTTTTTCTATTGGTAAGTAGAATGTTTATCTTGTTTAATTATTTGCAAATACCTTTTACATAGGAAGAGAGAGTGACTATTTGTCAAGATAAACTTCAATAGGGAAAAAGTTGAGTTTCTCCCTTTCTGTCTCTCTCACAAGCACACACACATGCACACACACACAAGATAGAGAATTCCTGACCTAATCATACTTCATCTTGATTTCAAAATCTAAAGTTTTCAGATAATATAAGCATATAATGACCAACATTGAAATATATAAATAAAAAAGAAATAGTAAGAGACAGCATGTGTTCAAATGTGGAAGATAATGGTTTCACTGTTTTTTTTTGAATAGAGAAAATAGTGAAAAGTCCCCCTCATATTCCTGTTCACACTGAAAAGACATATTCACATAGAAAGGCTTTTTGAAAAGAAAGTGACCAGAAACAGAATCACGTTTAAAAATATATTGTGTCAATGAAAGCACAGTGAGGATATTTATGTTCACAAATGCAGTCTGTCTTTCCAACTGTGTAAAAGAGAGATAGTGTGTAAGAGAATAGACTGATTTTGTGTTACTGAGTTAATATAGCCTCTATTATGGTAGAATCTTAACAGATAATTATTGAGTGCTTGTGTAAGTATGAGTAAATCAGTCACCAAGGTCAATGAGTTCCAATGTACATATAAGTATGTTTTTAGTCAATATAAGAGTTAGCTCTATAATCATTAAGTTTTACCAAAAAGTATAGGTTGCCTCAAGCAATATTGAGTATGCTAGGACTTTTCAACCATAGAGAAAAAGGAACTGGGGTTAGAGAAAGAAGAGTTAGCACCCAGCCAAATATTCAGTGAAACCACCCTTACTTCTATGACTCTTAAATTCTATGAATGAAGACAAGTATTATATATTATTTAGGAATCCAAAAGAGAATAAATGGAATGAAATAAACAGAGAAAAATTCTAATTTTAAGCCTGTGGTGAAGGCAATAGGTTGAGAAAGGAATTGTTGTAAACAGCAGAGGTCTTTAAATACATACTTCAAACGAAAAACTGAATGTCAGGAGTTCAGATTTTAAATGTCTTTTGAAGTAATTTAGTACACTTTATGCTACTTTTTACATTTTAGAATAGAATCTTAAATTTGAATGTGGTCTTTGGCCAAATTCTTGAATGAATAAAAACTGATAGTGAAGTATATTTCAATCATATTCAAATGTGGAGGATGTATGTGTTATAAAGAACACTCAATAAACATGATAGTTGTTCATTATTAGTAGTAGTCATCATTTAAACATAGGTGGATTGATAGAATCAGTTATTCTAGAGAATGGGTATAATGGAGATGAAAATCTTCCTCTAAACTTTTATACCTAATACATTAACTGCAATCATGTTTCCAGCCAAATTAATCAAGCAGATATGTAAACTATTTAAGACGTGCGAGTGGGAGAGCC
Organism: Phyllostomus discolor; assembly: GCF_004126475.2. Classification (NCBI taxonomy): domain Eukaryota; kingdom Metazoa; phylum Chordata; class Mammalia; order Chiroptera; family Phyllostomidae; genus Phyllostomus; species Phyllostomus discolor. Next base: position 57,169,559 of record NC_040905.2, read on the forward strand.
AGAACCACTCTTTCTAGGCTCAGTCTGCCAAAAACCATTGGAGGCGTCTCTACTTCTAATATTAGATACTACAATTGGACCTCCGCCTCCTGTCTCCAGATAACTACTCAGTAGGGCTGACTTTCTCTCGGCTTATGTGAAGATAGAAGATAACAAAACTTGTGATATTCTGGGATTTTGCCAGAATTCAGTGGGTGGTGAAACCAAGGCCGAAGGCCAAGTGACAAATCCACTAGCTAGCTGCACAAAACATACCCTCATGCTTTTGTTGATTAAAGTGTCATTTTTTTCCCTGAGTGTGGGGGTAGGGAAGAAACAATCTACTTTTGAAAGTGTCTCTCCAAGAAAAATAGTTCCAAGTTGAGGCTGGTATACTGTGAGGGGGGGAAAAAAACAACTAAAATAAAAAGCTTAGCTGTAGTTCATTAACTTTAATTGGTTTTTGTTGCCTCTCCTCAGGTTTCCTGGATCTTTCAGCCATCTCCTCCCCCAACTCTCTGCTTCCCCTTCTTCTACCTCTCGCCTCCTCCCCCTCCAATCTGGCTTTCCCTCCTTCCTGGCAGCATTTTTAGCTTTAATTTGATAGTAAAAAACTGAATCCAAAGTTACAAAATTCTTCAGATTTAACTTCTTTGAAAAAAAAGAAGTTTGAGAAAAAGAATGGATATCTTAGCTCATAACCAGCACTCCTTCAAAGGCACATGTCCCTGCAGGTGGCAGGTGCTCTATGAAGGCCAAATGGGTGATAGAAAGGCTTGAAATTATTCTTCTGATTTAAAATGACTTTTGGAGGACTGACTTAGTACAGGCCCTGTTCCGGGCACCGGAGACAAACAGAGAACAAAACAGACATCATGCAACTTACAGTGTATTGGGAAGACAGATGAAAACAAATGAACTAACCAATATATTAAAACATATTAGTGAAAAATGCTATGAAAAACACAAAGCATAAAGAAGGATAGAATGTTGGGGTGCTGCTTTAGAAAGTTTGATCAACAAAGGCTTCTCTGAGGAAATAACTCTTGAGTAGACACCTAAGAATATGAGAGTGTAAACCATGTGACTTTGGGGGAAAACAGTGTCCCAGACAAGGGAACAAGTCGCACTAAGAAGGCCAGGATATCTGGAGTTTGGTATGCAAAAAAGGGCATGAGAATAAATAAGATCAGATATAAATAAAAGAAAAAATCATTAACTGAACCACTTTGACATTTATCCCTTATCATTGGAGAGTTATATATTTGCATGATTATCTATATGCATGAGCATTCTACAATAGTCACTAGATCTATCAGGTTCTAAACTGCTGTATTAAAATTTCCTATGCATTTAATTCTGAAATGTAATGCTGTTTCTGTCTGTGCTCCAAAGTTCCCACTCCCATCGTTACAAAACTAAAGCTAGTCTCATTCAAAGATAAGGGGTTATTTGGGATTGAAGGTAAGAGGGATGATGGGACTGAGACCTAAACTTAATCCAGATTGTTAATTCCTATGTACTGATAATAACTGGCCCACCCAAATTTAATTTAGCTAAGTGAAGTTGCATGAGCCGCATATCTCCTCGACATTTTATTTCTTTTGTATCCCATAGGATTAGAGTCAAGTTGATTCAAACAGCCCAGGATCCTAAATAAACACATGTATATAACAGTGCATGCTATACATGTCATATATATGTATACACTCATCTACATCTTTCTACATCAATAGAAATGTGTGTTTATGCCCCATACCCCCACAACTCACAGAAAACCAGACTGATTGCATTTTATCAGACATGTTTGATATTTAAAATGTGGCTTCAGAAAATATAAGCACCTGCCTATTTTAGATCCACTCTGAACTTCCCACATATGCAGATTCTTTTTAAAACCAAAGCAAAAACAGAAAGGAATGCTAAATTGCTTTTAGGTACACTGGATGATTTCCATTAGCCTTGACTTATTTTAAGCTCACAGCACACACAAGTGCTAATTTTCATCACTAATGTAGTCCAACCTGATCTACCCAGGCAGAATTGCACCTAAACCTCAGACTTAATTCAATGCTTCCTAATGGAAGTAGGAGCCAATTTTGGAAAAGAAAATAGTTTCAGAGAAAGAAAATGCTGCAATAATAACTAGACAAAGAATATTGCCCTGGAACAGAAGAACTGAATTCTAGTCCTGTTATATGATGACTGGGAAGTTATTTCATTTCTCAGAATATTGATGCCCTCATCTGTACAAGAAGAGTGTGTTAAATTGATGATTTCTAAAATCTGACCATTTAAGATTTTAAATTGTATTGATAAACTTTAAGCATATCCAAAGAACGCTTGAAATAATAGATTTTTGGATAATAAATCTGTATGCTTGACTTATTATCCTTTGGTGACATTATATCAAACAGAATACTGGTCAAGGCTGACAACTGTTCCATACAGAAAACATAACTAATCTGAGAATAAATAAAAAAGGAACAGCAAATTGAAAATAAATAAATAAATCCATCTAAACAGAAAATAAGTATATAAAGACTAAGAAAATGAAATAAAAAACAAAATCCACAGTATAAGACAAGTCTGTAGGCCCCAAACTACCCACTGGATGCTGAGAGTAGAAGAAAAAAGAAAGTCCATATATTCAACACACATGGGAAACCAAGAATTCCTATTATTAATAACAGCAAAATTAATGTGAAACGAGACAGATTTATCAGGAAATTACTAATTCCATGACCAAGAAAATTCAGGACTTAAACTCTGTTTTGAACTAAATGATTATGTTCCTCCAGAATTAACTTGGTGAGGCCCTAGCTTCTAGTGCAATGATATTAGGAGATGGGCACCTTTGGGAGGGAACTGGATTTAGAAGAGATCAGGAGGGTGAAACCTTGGTATGGAGTTCAATGACCTAATAAGGAAAGAGACATCAGAGCTTCCTCTGCTCTGTGAGGGTACAATTAAAGAGCAAGCTGTCTGCATGCCAGGAAGAAGCTCCTTACCAAAAACCAAATTTTCTCACCTTGATATTGGACATAACTTCCAGAGCTGTTAGAAAGTATGACGTTTAAATCACTCTGTCTATGGTATTTTGTTATAGCAGCCCAAGCTGACTAAGACATGCTCATTGCCATGTTGTTCCATTAGCCATTAGGTCAGAAAGTTCATCTATTAAATTAATTTAAGCACAGAACATTTTTTTCCTTTGAAAGAGCAAGATTGACAGATGCTTTACAAATTCCATGTTTGATTGCTATGGCTAGTACTTCTGGTACTATGTTAAATAATTGTGGTGAAAATGGAAATTCCTATCTTGTTACTGATCTTAAAGGAAACACTTGTAGTCTTTGCCTATTGAGTATGATGTTGGCTGTGGGTTTGTCATGTATGGCCTTTATTACATTGAAGTATGTTCCCTCTATTCCTTCTTTGCTGAGAGTTTTTATCACAAATGGGTGCTGGATTTCATCAAATGCTTTTTCTATGTCTATTGATATGATTATGTGGTTTTTATCCTGCATAGTTTTTATGTGGTATATCATGTTTATTGATTTGCAAATATTGTACCAACCTTGTAGGCCCAGAATAAATTAAGCTTGATCATGGTGTATAATGCCTTTATTGTATTGCTCAGTCCTATTTGCTAATATTTCACTGAGGATTTTAACAAAGTGTTACTAACACAGCTTGTTTTTCCTTTCCATTTGTATGAAATATCTTTTTCCATCCCCTTACTATTTATTAGTCTGGAGTGGGAGTCTTTTGCAGACAGCATATATATGGGTCTTGTTTTCTTTTTTTCTTTATTGTAAACATTTAGTAATAATAGATCTTATCTTTATTGATTGATTGATTGGTTGATGTTCAAATACAGTTGTCTCCATTTGCCCACCACCACTTTCCCCTGCCCTACCCACCCCCACCTCCCAATCTCAATCCTATCTCCTTTTGGCTGTATTACAAGGCCACTGTAATCAAAATAGGGTGGTACTACCATAAGAATAGACACATAGACCAATGGAACAGAATAGAGAACCCAGAAATAAACCCAAGTCCCTATGGTCAATTAATATTTGACAAAGGAGACAGAAGCATAAAATGGAGTAAAAATAGCTTCTTCAACAAATGGTGTTGGGAGATGTGGATAGCTACATGCAAAAAAAAAAATGAAACTTGATCACCAACTTACACCATATACAAAAATAAATTCAATGTGGATAAAAGACTTAAATATAAGTTGTGATACCATAAAAGTCCTAGAGGAGAAGATAGGCAAGGAAATCTCAGATATTCCACACAGCAATATTTTCTCTTTTTTTAAGATTTTATTTGTTTATTTTTAAAGAGGGGAAGGGAGGGAGAAAGAGAGAGAGAGAAACATCAATGTGTGGTTGCCTCTCACGTAGCTCCCACTGTGGGCATGCCCTGCAACCCAGGCATGTGCCTTGACTGGGAATTGAACCTGCGATGCTTTGGTTCTCAGCCTGTGCTCAATCCCCTGAGCTATGCCAGCCAAGGCAGCAATATTTTCAATGATATGTCTCCTAGAGCAAGGGACATAAAGGAAAGAATAAACAAATAGGACTTCATTAAAATAAAAAGCTTCTGCATGGCTAAAGAACATTAGCAAAATGAAAAGGTAACCAACTGTATGGGAAAACATATTTGCCAATGATATCTTGGACAAGGGTTTGATCTCCAAAATATATAAAGAACTCACACGACTCCACACCAGGAAGACAGACGATCCAATTAAAAAATGGGCAAAGGACCTGAACAGACACTTCTCCAAGGAGCACATACAGAGGGCCCAGGGACATATGAAAGGATGCTCAGCATCACTAGCCATCAGGGAGATGTAAATTAAAACCATAATGAAATATTACTTCACACTAGTCACAATGGCCATCATAAACAAATCAACAAACAATAAGTGCTGGCAGGGTTGTGGAGAAAAGGGGACACTAGTGCACTCTTGGTGGGAATATAAACTGGTGCAGCCTCTGTGGAAAACAGTATAAAATTTCCTCAAGAAATTAAAAATGGAACTGCCTTTTGACCTAGCAATTCCACTGCTGGGATTGTACCTTAAGAATCCTGAAACACTGATTCAAAAGAACCTATGTACCCCAATGTTCATAACAGCACAATTAACAATAGTCAAGTGCTGGAAGCAACCTATGTGCCCATCAGTAAATGAGTGGATGAATAAACTGTGGTACATTTACACAATGGAATACTACACAGCAGAAAGAAAGAAGGAACTCCTACCCTTTGTGACAACATGGATGGAACTGAAGAGCATTATGCTAAGGGAGTAAGCTAGGCGGTGAAAGACAAATACCATATGATCTCACCTAAAAGTGGAACCTAATTAACAAAACAAATAAGCAAGCAAAATATAACTAGAGGCATTGAAATAAAGAACAAACTGACAGTAACTAGAGGGGAGGGGAGAGGGAAATAATGTAGGAAAGGAAGGAAAGGGTAGCAAATGAACATGTATACAGGACCCATGGGTCTTGTTTTCTTATCCATTCAGTTATCCTATTTTTTGTGTTATATATTTTTTATTTGAATTGTTCCAGTACAGTTTTCTGCCTTTTACTCCCATCCCCACCCATCCCCCGAATCCTCCTCACCTCCCTCCCATTTCCACCCCCCCAACCAGTTTTTGTCCACGTGTCTATACTTGTCCCTGTAAACCCTTCCCCTTTTCCCCTAAAATTCCCTCCCCTCTGGTCACTGTCAGCCTGTTCTCTATTTCAGTATCTTTGATTATATTTTGCTTGTTTGTTTGTTTTGTTGTTTAGGTTCCTGTTAAAGGTGAGATCATATGGTATTTGTCTTTCACTGCCTGGCTTATTTCGCTTAGCATAATGCTTTCCATTTCCATCATGCTGTTCCCAAGCTACCCTATTTCTTTTGGAACATTTAAGCCATTTACATTTAATGTGATTATTGTGTCCCAGCAGAGTGGCTCAGTTGACTGGAGCATCATCTTGCACACCAAGAAGTTGCAGGTTAGGTGTGCAGTCAGGGTGCATACAGGCATACAGGAGGCAATCTGTCAATATTTCTTTTCTCTCACACATTGAGTCTTTCTCTCCCCACCTTCTTCTCTCTCTAAAATATCAATAGTATGTCCTTGGGTAAAGATTTAAAAAAATAAAATGATTATTGATAGGCATGTATTTATTGGCATTTTATTTTTTTAATTTTCTTTCTTCCCTTTCTTTCTTTCTTTCTTTCTTTCTTTCTTTCTTTCTTTCTTTCTTTCTTTCTTTCTTTCTTTCTTCCTCTTCCTCAAGAAGGCCATTTAACATATTTTGTAATACTGCTTTGGTGGTAACAAACTCCTATAGCTTTTTCTTGTCTGGGCAGCTCTTTATTTCTCCTTCAATTTTAAATGATAGCCTTGCTGGGTAAGTAGTCTTGGTTGAAGGTCCTTGTTTTTCATCATGTTGAATATTTTATGCCAACCCCTTCTGGGGAGAAATCAGCTGACAGTCTTATGGAAGCTCCCTTGTAGGTAACTAACTGTCTTTCTCTTGCTGCTTTTAAGATTCTCTTTTTATCTTTAACTTTTGACATTTTAATTATGATTTGTCTTGATATGGGCCTCTTTAGGTTCACCTTGTTTGGAACTCTCAGTAACCAGACATTAACCAGAGGGGAGGGGAGAGGGAAATAAGGAGAGTTCCCTGTTGGAACTCTCTGCATTTCTTGGACTTGTGCATCTCTTTCCTTCATCAAGTTAGGGAGTGTTCTGTCATTATCTTTTCAAATAGATGTTCAATCCCTTGCTCTTTCTCTTCTCCTTTTAGTACCCCTATGATAAGGATGTTGTTGCACTTTATGTTGTCCCAAAGTTTCCCTAAAATACTCTATTTTTTAAATTCTATTTCTCTTTGCTGCACTGATTGTTCACCCCCCCCCCACCACCTTATCTTCCAAATTGCTGATTCAACACTCTGTTTCATCCAACCTGCCATTTATTCCTTCCAGTGTTTTCTTAATTTCAGGTATTATATTCCTCATTTCTAATTGGTTCTTTTTATGGTTTCTATGTCTTCATGCTGTTCATCATCCTTCTAACCATTGCTTTCAACTCTATTTCTGATAAATCACTTGCTTCCATTTCATTTAGCTCTTTATCTGAAGATTTTCCCCGTTCTTTCTTTTGGGGAAAATTTCATTTTCTCCCCATTTAGGCTGTCTGTTTGTATTTGTTTTTGTGTATTAGATCTGCTTTGATTCCCAGTCTTGGTGGGGTAGCCTTATGTAGTAGATGTCCTGTGAAATCCAATGGTGGGTACAATTTCCTTGATCACCTACGCTGTGTGTTCCAGAAACACCCCTTGTGTGGATTATGTGGACTCTCCTGTTATAATTGAGTCTTGATTGCTATTGGGTCATTCATGCATGGGATTGACCATCAGGCTGGATAACTGTGAGGCTCAAGCCCAACCACAATGTGTGAGCTGCTGTGCAGGTGTTGACCACACAAAGCAGAATTTGTCTCAGCAGGGTCTGGTGCCAGTCAAGATATCCTTTTGGATATGTCACTTGTGAAGCTTATTTGGTCCTGTTCTGATATTTTCTGAAGCTGGCCACTGAGTGTGTTGGTTCAGGGCCTTTCGGGATGGACTTTGGTGCAGGACAATGTCAGACACTGCTTGTGATTGGCCTCTAGGCAACCTGTTTGGAGCTACGAGTGATCCATAGTTTATGGTTGCCTCCCCTGGGCCTGGGTGCATGCACAAAGGACCAAGCTGTCCACCAAGGCTTGCTTTTACCAACACTGGGCCCAGGTACAGGTCAGCAAAACTCTCTAGGGATCCCAAGATCTGCCTCCACCTGTCTTCACTTACTGACTGCCTAATAGGCTCCATCACTAGCCTCTGGCTGTACTCAATTTACATGAAGTAGGTTCTCAGTGAGTGAGGTAGAGGCAAGTGGTGTTCACCAGATTAATACAGGTTCCAAACTTGGTGCCAGTGCTGGATCTGAAGCCACTCAGCAAATTTCTCCAAGTATATAAAGTCTAGCTGCCACATGCTTTATGTTTACACTCCACTGCATGCTCACACACATTTTTTGTTGGGGTAGGGGTCTCAGGGAGTTGTCAAGGTGAGGCCAGCATAGTTCATCAGGCCCAAACAGATCAGTATTTTGTTATGTGAAGAGAGGGCTCTGTTCCAGTCAGGCATGTGAGGAAAAAATGGTCCCTGTCCTAGAGTCACACAATTCATTCTGCCTCAGATTCTTCCAGGAGAAGATAGAGCTCAGCAAGGTGAAATGGATGAGATTCGGAAGGATGTAACTAGTGGATCTCCCATGATGGGGGCATGCTGGTCATGCTTTGGGCAAGGTGGGGAATGAGGCTCCCACCCAAGAGACACACAATTCAGTCTGCCCAGGATTTTTTCCCCAACTCCCACAGGGCAGTGCCACTATAAGTCAAGCAGTTGGAGCCACCAGAGCCTGCAGGGTGGGGCTAATGGATCCCCCACAAGGCAGAAGCACCAGAGAGGTTCATAAGAAAGGGGGAGAAATGGTCCGTGCCATTAAGCCACACAACTAAGTCACTGACAGCCCCAGAGTCTGCCCAGACTTCTACTACACCCTGGCCAAGGCACCCAACTGCTCAGCAGGATGTAAGCTTCACATGGTGGGTTGAGAGATAGTCCAGAGGGTGTGGCTATTGCTTTCCCCAGGCTGAATCTACATGGAGGGGAGCACTCCACCCAAGAAAGATGGCATCTGCAGTTTGAGAGAATGACTTAGCACAGGGACCATGTTGTCTCTTTTTTCAGTTCTCTCCCTATAGCCACAAACTCCAAACACTATTCACACAACTCTAATCTGCTCTACTCTCCCCCTGCCACAGCACAGGGTGAGCAGCTGTGAACAAAATTTTGTGTGTTGGCCTTTTAAGAGGCCACCTGTGTCTTTAGAGGACTCCTATTTTTCCTAATGGACAGAAACCCTGCTGCTTTCATAACCAGATGTTTTGTGGGAGCCTCTTCCTGCCTCTGGTGCTCTGGGCTGGGGAGCCTAGTTTGAGTTTGAGACCACACACTTCTCATGGAAGGCCCCACAGCTGAGATATCCGTCTGGAACCTCAGCCACTACTCATGGGAGTAGGGCCAGCCCTTTTCATGTCTCCACCCTTCCTACCAGTCTTGATGTGGCTTCTTCTGTAAATCCTTGGTTAAAAGGCTTCTCTTTAGCTGGTCTTCAGTTGGTTATTTAGGATAATTGTTCTATAATTCAGTTGCAATTCCAGTTTGGTACTGGGAAGAGGTGAGTGTAGCATCTACCTACTCTGATGCTATCTTGGATTTCCTTCATTTTTCATTTTTTTCTTCCCTAATTGCACTGGCTGAGACTTCCAGTACTATGTTGAATAACAGTTTCATGAGTGTATATCCTTGTCTTGTTTATGATCTTAGAGAAAACTTTTTTAGCATTTCACAAGTAAGTACAATGTTACCTATTATATATAACTTTCCATACCCAGGTCATTGAAAGTTTTTTCATTCAACAGTATTGATTTTTTTCCCAAATGCTTTTCTGCATCTATTGAGGTAATTACATAATTTTATCCTTCATTTTATTAGTATCATGTGTCACATTGATTGATTTGTTCATGCTAGACCATCTTTGCATCCCTGGAATAAATCTACTGTACATGGTATATCTTTCTAATGTATTGTTAAATTCAGTTTGCTAATATTTTGTTGAGAATTTTTGCATCTATGATCATCGGGGATTGGCTTTCAGTTTTCAGGTTTTAGAGACTTTGTGTGGCTTTGGTCTTAAGGTAACACTGGTCTCATAAGATGTGTTTGGAAGTGTTTCCTCTTTTAGTTTTTTGAAGTATTTGAGAAAAATTGGTATTAATTCTTCTTTAAATGTTAGGTAGAATTCACCAGTGAAGTTATCTGGTTCTGGACTTTTGTTTGTTGAAAGGTTTTTTAGTTGTTTTGTTTTTGGTTTTTTGTTAGGTTGGTTCTCTTTATCCTCACCAAAGTGTATGTTTATTGATTTTAGAGGTGGAGACAGGGAGAGAAACATCAATGTGAGAGAGATACATTGATCTGTTGCTCCCCATATGCAACCAGACTGGTGATAAAACCCACAACATAGGTATGTGCCCTGACTGGGAATTGAACCCATAATGTGTTGGTGTACAGGACCAGCCTGTTTCTCACCCAGAGTCTGATTTTTTTCTTTAACCAATTTAGATACTGTTATTTGAATGTATTTTACATTCAACTGCCTTCATAAAGCAATGGTTATAAATATAATTCTTTTTGTCCATAAATACATTGTAAAGCAAGATGATGAAATATTGAAACAAAAATTTTTAAAAAAACATATTATTCATGATGAGCAAGACATGGAGACAACTAAAGTATTCTTCCATAGAGGAGTGAATAAAGATGTGGTACATATACACAATGGAATAGTATTCAACCATAAGAAAAGATGAAATACTCCCATGAGTAACAATATGGATGGGCCTTGATAATATTATGCCAAGCAAAATAATTTAATCAGAAAAAACTAAGAACTATATAACTTTACTCATGCATGGAATATAAAGCTGAAACTCATAGACACAGACAATACTATGGTGGTTGCCAGAGGGAAACAGGTAAGGGGTGGTAAGGGGTAAAAGGGGCCAAATATACGGTGACAGAAGATGATTTGAGTTTGGGTGGTGGTTCAACTATGCAATATACAGATTGTGTGTCATAGAAATAATGCACTTGAACCCTATGTGACCCTGTGAACCAATGTCACCCCCATAAATTTAATTAAAAAAAAAAAGAAAAAAATCAAAAAGTGCAATTTCTCTTAAGCTCACTGTCTAAATTATATATATATATATATATATATATATATATATAAAATATACTTATATATATATATATATAATATGAAGCTACAAACAGTTAAATAAAATGTTTTTTCTACCTGGATAAATATATCTTCCAAACAACATGGACTTCTAGGTTCAAGTTTATTTATCAGATTCCACATATGAATGAAATCATATGGTATTTTTTTTCTCTCACAGGCTTATTTCACTTAGCACAATGTCCTCCAAGTCTAGCCATGCTGTTACAAAGGGTAAAATTTTCTTCTTTTGTATGGCAGCTTCAATTTTAGGATTCCTGGATTCCTCAGGATTCCAGGCAGCAAGTTAATCTCATCAAAAATCTTCTCTTTGGCCCAAGCCCTGTAATCCTCCTCCCTTCTTTCATGACTCCACCCTTAGCTCTGTCTTTTATCATGAGGGGCACTGGGTACATGTATGTGAATACCCTAGGCAACAAGCCTAAGCCCTAACCACATTCCCCTGTCCCTCACATATAGTGGTACTCTCACACATGGACTGCTCTCAGATGCAAGACCCAGGGAAAGAAACCTTGGGAGTTTGTGGGATGGGATCAAGCTTATTTGGATAGGGAGTTTTATGGTACCAAGCATACAGAGCATGCCTTAGAAAGGAGGAAGGTAGGACTTCAGGTAGCATATTCCTTTGATCACATGGACCTCTGCCCATCTGGAGAAGGGTCAGAGACTTTTAAGAAGGGTCAGAGCCCTTCTTGCCCAGGTCTGGGGGTGGCACTGGTTATCTTAAAAGAAGTGTTTGCAAAAGGCCAGTGGATATCTGAATGCCAATTCTTCGTTGCAGGAGTGGGGAAGTTTTCAAAGAGGAAATGGCATTTTAGTTGGGTCTTACAGCATGAGTGGGAGTTTACCATGCAGAGAAAGCAGGGAAGGGCACTCCAAGAAAAGAAATAGCATATGGGAAAACACACAGTTTGAAAGAGTGGCATATTCAGAGAATGGTGAGAAGTTCCTTATGGCTGCAGCGTAGGGGCATGTGGGAGATGAGAAGAGATAAAGGTGGCAGGGTCTACAGAGAAAATGATTGAGGGGGCTTTGATCATGACAAATGCTGCTCTCACAGGAGACATTGGAGATTATGTAATGGTAGCAAAGCACACTGTAACACCAGCCTTGTGATTTCAGAGAGGATCTCTGGCAGTATGGACAAACCAAAGCTGGGGAGATCAACTGATAGGCAGTTGCACCCAGAAAATAATGAAGCATAAGCCTCATGTTATCAAATGTCGATAGCCTACACATGAACATTATTTCTTGCCTCTAACTTATAGTATTGGATAAGGAATACTAAGAAGGAAAAATAAGGTCTCAAACAGAGTCATACCAAAAGTAACATAGTGGCAATGAGGACAGAATCTCAAATTGAAGAATTACTTAAGAGGGAGAATCAAACTCACAACTATCAACTGAATCTAAAAAACAAAAACAAAAACTAAGCAAACAGCTAGAGGAAATAACAGAAATGGAGATCACATGGAGTATTATCAGTAGGTAGGGGGAGGGGGAGAATGGGGGGAAAAGCTACAGGGAATAAGAAGCATAATTGGTAGGCACAAGATAGATAGGAGGAGGTTAAGAATAGTATAGGAAATGGAGAAGCCAAAGAACTTATACGTATAACCCATGGACCCTAAGGGGAGTGGATGCAGGACAGAGGGGGAGTAAGGGAGAAAAAATGGGACAACTGTATTGGATAAGGAATACTAAGAAGGAAAAATAAGGTCTCAAACACAGAGTCATAAAATATCTCCATATCAATAAAATATACATTAAAAAGGAGGGAGAATCAGTAAGACTTAGCTAACTGCGTAAGGAGGGGAGGATAAGCACAGAGGAAGGTCTGGAAGATGACTCGGGTTTTTACCTTTGGTAGACTGTGATGCTGGCAACTAAGACAAGACTATAAGGAGGGAAACCGCTTTCCTGGACTTGACAAAATTCCTTTCATTTCTATGATTCTATCCTACATGAAAAAACACTGACAGAGCACTGAGTTCCTGGCCTGCATGGAAAGATGCTAAGTTCTCCCCTTTGGCAGAGAAACTACCCTTTTTGCAATTTTCCCTTTTCTGTTTTATAAAGCTTCTCTTCCTGGTTCTTGTTAAGAGATTGTCATTCATTGTATCTTTGTATTCTTAAAGCTCCAATATGGACTGTAAACCAAATCAATCTATATGTTACAATTGTAAGACTAAACAAGGACCAGAAGATGAAATCAGAGATGGACAGAGACTCCTCTAGACTAAAATGTGGAAGCTTCAGGGCCTCTCTGCTATGACTTCTTTCTTGGTTGTTTCAAATTTCTGTCCTAATCAGCTGAAATTATAAGATTTGACCGCCAATGAAAAGTTATAACTGTCAAAATCTGCAAAACAGGCCTTGAGGTAATTTTAAGGAGTGGGGGGTATTTGTTTTAAATCCTTCTGTCTATTGGCTTTTCTCTTTCATGAAATGCTTATCTTTTTTTTATTCTGCCAGATCACAGAAACACTGTTGGCAAATCTTTTATGCCAACTATATGCCTGTTTGAAATGTAAAGGCAAACTTCAACTCAGCCATTTCAATTTCTCCATTTCTCCCACACCCTTTGGGTAGTTTAAGGACTCCAAAGAAGCATTTATAGCTAGCTCATTTCCTAGGAGAACGATTGAGAAGACTGACCTAGAAATAATGCTGGCATATTCGCCAAGGCTTGGGAGAGATCCTGGACCAGGTACCAGCCACGCTCGGTGGAGCTGGCCTGAAGGGCCTGAGAGGCACAGCTCGTCTGCCCGTCGTGGTTGGACTGGGAGGGTCTTTCTCTGCCTCCACTGGGGCTTCCTGCGTGCTTCTCGCCCTTTCAACCTGTCAGTCTGGTACCGCTCAGTGATTACACAATGTACAAACAACAATGCCAAAAAATAAAATGCAACAGAAACAGTATTAGCCTGGCAAGGAAGATGGAAATAAGTGGAAAATAGATACGTTACCACTGATTGCTTTGGTTTGATAAAAATATCTTTGTTTTAGTAACTTGAGTTATGTAGATTTCTGTGATTGTGATTGCCATATACAAAAAAAAATAATGAAGTCTTTTTAAAAACATTTTTTCAGGCATATAATAAAAACTAAAGCATTTTAAGAGATTTTAAACTGTAACATATTTCTTCAAATTATATAAACATATTAAAGGTTTTCTCATACTTTTTAGAAAATTATTTTCCTTCCTCCATTTTTAGGTTTCTAATTCATTCAACGGTTTTTTTTTTTTTAATAAAAACATATTTCTGAAAGACCTCAATTATTTGCTCTTCCTAAATGTTTTCCATTGCAAGGATTAGAGGTGATAAATCACATTCAGTTTATCTCCTACGGTTTCTTCTAACACATTGTCAACTCCCCTCTCACCCTCATGTGCACACCCCCTGCATAGCAACTGCATATGGGACAGTGTAAAGGCTGTGGGATAAGTGACACTATTAGCACAGTGTGGTGGCTTTGATGTGTAGCTCTCGGCAGGGTTGCCAGAAGAGTGACAGACTCCTGCTCTAATGCAAAGACTATTTCTCATTTACTCGGTTCACTTCTAATAGTCTTACATTACCATTAGTGGCACAAAGCAGACAGACATCGTGGCTAAAAATTTCACGACCTTGGGATTAGTTTATTATTTTGAGTGTCAGCTTTCTGTGTTCAATAAGCCCTTTATTAAAAAATAAAGAAAAACACTTTTAGAAAAATATTCAAATGTACAATAGGTATGAAAATAAGGCCAATTATTTTTATTTTAATTCAGATGAAAACAGTGTTATAGCTCACACTGCCAGCACGAACCCACACCCGGGGGTAGGAGTATAGAAACTCAATTTTCCTGTGAAATTTTCGAAGGCAAAACTGTCCTAGTCTTCCTGCATGTGCTATGCTCCACAAATTTAGTTTTGCCAGTTACTAAGCCTTGAGCAAAACACTGTTCCCAAAGAGGAGCAAAAAAATTTAATGAATAATTTTGTATCTAAACATAAACTATATTAACGTTTGAAAACTAGGGGGAGAGGGGAAATCGAAGACACCCAAGAAAACAGAGTGGATTGTACTGGGTGAATGAAGGAGAAGTTAACCAATGAGCAGTTAACCAGTGGGTTGAAGGCAACATTTTAAGTGTGAGAAAGCTGTTAAAGGGGACTTAAAAGAACAAAAAGTACTATTTGTTCCCCTAATTAACTTTGAAGAGTCTAATTAAGGGCAACATAAAAGCCTAAGAAACACTAGTTATTAGGCATGTACTTTAACTTGATCAGTGAGATGGTATTCTTGTAAACAAAAATGCTAATTTCACTCAGCCCAAAATAAACCTCTCCGCAAATATCTCACAACATAATCATGCAGTACCTTGGGAACAGAATCCCTGTCTAGTGTGGGCTGCCTCTTGAGATTCTTAATTCTAGGCATTAATGACGCTTCAATTTAAAGATGCCATGGTGGATAAAGAGCATTCCGATAATTTGGTGAGAACATGACCACTCTTCAAAGGAGTCTTCTTTATGTTGTATTATAGCTTGTCTAAGAAGCTTTAAGAATTGACCATTTCAATCATAAATATGACTGAACTTCAAAATGGATAAAGTTGAAGAATATACCTGATTAAAACGACAGATTGGTGTTATTCAAGGTTAAGTATTTAGCTATTCCTTCAAGAATATGCTTAGATTTCAGTTTTAACATCGAATAGCCTTAAGTAAATGAGACTGTGTCTTTTTTAAAAAAGGAAATATAAGAATTGTTATAATATTAGAATAATAGGATTATACAATTGTGTTTTTATTCAGTTTCTTTTCCTTGCTCTCAGTGGAGTGAACCCTTAACCCAGAGGTAAAACTGCGGAGGGGAATTTGCTCCACATTTTGCTTCTGTGAAGATCAGTGCTGTCAGCTGGGATGACTCAGCCAAAGGTGCTTCCTAGGGACACTTCACAGAGACCCGTAATGAGATTATTTTAAAGAGCTTTGCATTTCTGGTAAAAAAAAAAAAAAAAAAAAAGTATTATGACTTTTATTATTGTTAAAACCAATACTAAACACCGGAGTGCATGAAGGTAGACAATTGTGGTTTAATAATCATACCAAAGGGATTCCCAGTTTTATTCAGTGTTTTGAATTAGCCACAGCCTGCAGTAACTAGTGCTGCTTTGCAATTGCCATGCTATTAAAACTAACCTTAAAGCCCACAGCTAGGGAAAAGGGTGGCTTCTGTGATGCTCTGTGACTTTGCTTCTAACAGCACACAAAAGGACAGCTTTCAAAAAAAATAAAATAAAGGGCAGTGTCTAACAGCCTTGAGATGAAGGATTATAGATTATAAATAGAATGAGTTTTAAAAGTATATTTTGTCACACAGATACTTACGGGGTTTTCTTCTGTTATAATCCTAGCAGCTGAGTGCCTGTATTTAACCTGGCAGAACCTGGAGGGACTGCTACTTTGCTGAGGGTCTTGTGCCCCCAGAGAACCAACTGTGTAGACATTCCAGACCAGAAAAATGATGCCTACTAGAGTCACACTAGAAGTACACAAAATGAAGCATCCTAGGTTTGGTAACAGAGTCCTAAAGTTTAAATTGAGAATAATAATCTTAATTGCCTGTGCATCAATATAAAGGTGGTATATACAGAACACCTACTGTGTACAAACCACTACACTTTTAAGAATAACAAAAAAAGGGGTAGAAAACAAAAATAATAAGCAAGAAAGCATCCAGAAGTCAGAAACCACTGAATTACTACCTTTAAACCCAGATATTTTAATCCAGCCTTAAAATTAATATTGAGATATTATTGTGCCCACGAAAATTATGTCCACTGTTCCAAACTACAATGACCTTGCCTGATGTGATCTGCTTCCCACCCAGACATGTCCATCCCTTTGTACTGCAGTTCCTCCATCATTGGGGTTAGAGGATGCCAGAAGTGAATGCAAAAATTTATGTTATCTATACCAAATCCCATGGGAGAAATAGGTAAGAATGAAGGACAGAATCCATTTCAGATACATTGCCAAATATTTAAGCACTACCTGAGATTTTTTAAGACTCAATGATATCATTTTGCATGATAACTACTTTTATCTTCCTATACCTAAACAATTAACAATAATTTCCTCCAACAAAAGCAATAAAAACAATTGTTTTCCTTGTGAAAAGAGTCTAGAACATGAATATTCTATAGGTCTTTGCATAGAATATTCCTCTCTGATATAACCAAGTCTATCCCATTGGATTTTTTGCTACATTGGGCTCTGAGTTTGATATGCGTACAAAACTTGAGGTGTCTTTACCTACAGCGAGAGACTAATTTAGTGCTAATGGTTGTGTTGTCATCAGTCAATATTGTCTGTAACACCACAGTACCTGTATGTAGCTTTGGGTAAAAATGCTTAGTCTGCATACGTGTCCTGTTATTAGCCTTTTAACTCACTTATATTCTTTCTTCATTTTCCACCTCAGCCAAATGGACAGCCAGAACAACAAAAATGAATTGCTACTGAGAGCACTGTAAGCGTTGTCCTGTGAATAATGCATGGATTGTCTTTCGTTCCTTTCCCGATTAAAAAGTTTCAGGTAAAAAGAATTCAGGAGACTTACAGGTACTTAGGTTTGTACCTGAATCTCTTTTTTAATGCAATCCATACTTATATACACATTTTTCATTTATTTGTTTACTTTTATTATAGCTTTTCCATTACCATTTAGTTTCCTCATACCCCTCCCCCACCACAAACACCACACTATTGTCTACGTCCCTGAGTGTCTATTTCCTTTTTGCTCAATCCCTCCATCCTCTACCCTCCCCCCACCCTTAGCTGTCATCTTGCTCTCTATCTATGAGTCTGTCTCTATTTTGTTTGTCAGCTCAATCTCTTCATTAGATTTCACATATGAGTAGAATCATATGGTATTTGCCTTTCTCTGACCTGCTTATAGCATTTAGCATAATGTTCTCCAGGTCCATCCATACTGTCACAAAGGCTAAAATTTTCTTCTTTTTTATGGCCAATTAGTATTCCATTGTGTAAATGTCCCACAGCTGTTTTATTCACTCATCCACTCATAGACACTGGGTCTGCTTCCATATCTTGGTGATTGTAAACAATGCTGCAATGAATATGGGGTGTTTATGTTCTTTTGAATTAGTGTTTTGGGTTTCTTCAAGTATCTTCACCGTAGTGGGATTCCTGGCAGATCCCTTTTTAATTTTTTGAAGTATCTCCATACTGCTTTCCACAGTGGCTGCACCAACCTGCATTCCCACCAAAAATGCAAAAGTTTTCCCCTTTCTCCACTTCCTTGCCAGCATTTGTTTGTTGATTTATTCATGATAGCCATTCTGGCAGGTGTGACACGATATCTCATTGTGGTTTTAATTTGCATTTCTCTAATGATTAGTGATGTTGAACACCTTTTCATATCTCTATCGGCCATCTCATATCAATAGATGCAGAAAAAGCATTTGATAAAATCCATCACCAGTTTATGATAAAAACTCTCAGCAAAGTGGGAATAGAGGGAACATAACTAAACATAATAAAGGCCATACATGACAAACCCACTGCTAGCATCACACTCAACACGCAAAAACTACAATCATTCCCCTTAAGATTGGGAACAAGAAAAGGATGTACACTTTCACCTCTCTTATTCAACATAGTATTGGAAGTTCTAGCCACAGTAAGCAGGCAAGAAGAAGA
This sequence comes from Phyllostomus discolor, assembly GCF_004126475.2. Lineage (NCBI taxonomy): Eukaryota > Metazoa > Chordata > Mammalia > Chiroptera > Phyllostomidae > Phyllostomus > Phyllostomus discolor. Next base: position 57,188,194 of record NC_040905.2, read on the forward strand.
AATAAAAGGCATACAAACTTGAAAGGAAGAAGTAAAGCTGTCTTTATTTGCAGATGACATGATACTGTACATAGAGAACCCCAAAGATTCTACCAAGAAATTCCTGGAGCTGATAAATGAATTTAGAAAAATAACAGGATACAAAACTAATATCCAAAACTCAGTTGCATTTTTATATGCCAATAATGAACTAACAGAGTGGAAATTAAGAACACAATATCATTCACAATTGCTTCAAAAGGAATAAAATACCTAGGAATAAACCTAACCAAGGATGTAAAAGACCTGTATTTGGAAAATTATAAGAAACTAAAGAAAGAAATTGAAGAAAACACAAATAAGTAGAAGCACATATGGATAGAAACAATTAACATCATTAAAATGTCCATGCCACCCAAAGCAATCTGTAGATTCAACACAATTCCTATTAAGATTCTAATGATGTATTTCACAAACTAGAACAAATATTTCAAAAATTTATATGGAACCACTTTTTTTAAAAACTTGCACCCTTACAACTTAGAGTACATCTGTAAGGAAAGAAGCAGTCCCTGGCCTTCTCCTGGTCAGAGGTCAAATGACTGAATAAGAGATCATGTAGAAAAACTGACAATTCTTCTCCCTATCAAAATGAAACCTTAAGGAAAGCCAATCTGCTGCTCCCTCCCAGTTGTATCTCTGGAAGTTAGAACATGCTTACTGTGTTTATCTTACTCAGCCTTGGTCCAGTTCTGACAGGAACTAGAGGACCCTTCTCTAATTCCATTAAGAGTTCTCCTTCAAAGCTGCATTTCTAACAGGTGGTATTTGGATGAATGCTTAACAGAAACCCACGTCTGTGTTCAATGTGACTGAATATTCTTTCTTTTTAAAGAATATTTTTAACAGCATATTCAGATGAGCTGTGGGAGCCATGATTTAGCCTCTGGATTCTAATACCAGAGATATGTCAACCCACATCTACCTGATTGATACTTAGATGGGTAGAATGCTTCAGTCAGGTGTTTGAACACCTTGGGTACAATGCATGACTGCAAAAATAGTTCAACG